>NW_015393791.1:4738-13400 GCF_001527695.2 Protobothrops mucrosquamatus | reverse complement strand
AGTTTTTGGGTACTCAGTCTCTAAAAGGTTCGCCATTACTGACTTAGAACATCTCTACTTCCAAGGCAAATTTCAGGAACACTAGGGCCAAAGGCTACAAGATCTGGATTGCAAAACCCTGCATTACAATTAGATGGCAGCAACATTTTAGAGTTTATTGTGTTTTCTACTGCCATCTAGTCCTGACTGTTACAGACAGAAAAGCTTGTCCTGTATCCTTCTTTTTTCTATGTCCAGAACATTTAAAACTATTACATGTTTCATTTCATCCAAGAACAGGCAAATTTGATTTTTCTAGAACCAAGATGAAACATCAAAATGAGGCAACATAGCTTATAGATTACAGTGCTTTTTTCATGTGCCTACTAAACTGAAAAATTAATTTTAAAAGCATCAGACCCAAAAGAATATTGTCCTTGAAAATGCAGAAATTAAAGAGTAGAGCTTGGATCATAAAATGCCACTGTTAAAAGGAAGAATTCTTACCCCAAACTAATTTTGAGAAACTTGCTTCAGACAAATGTAGGGATCTCCAAATTTTTTTACAGTGGACATGTTTTAGAGCAAAAACTAGCATTATGTTGAAGTTGCATTCTGTTTGTGCAACAGAATATTTAAATCCAAACTTTGGGCTGCTAATTCGTTGTTAACAGAATTCAGTAGTTTTTTGAATTAACCTAATTGCATGGGAGTACCCAACACAGTAAGCCATAAACTGAACATGCTAACTGAGATTACACCACATGCTGCACTAACTGGCCAAATATTGTTCATCTTAGCATATTGGGGACTGGAGGCTAAAGCATATAAGGAACGGTTGCTGGAATTGGGTATGTCTAGTAGTTTAATGAAGAGAAGGATGACGGGGGACATGATAGCACTGTTCCAATATCTCAGGGGTTGCCACAGAGAAGAGGGAGTCAAGCTATTCTCCAAAGCACCTGAAGGCAGGACAAGGAGCAACGGATGGAAACTAATCAAGGAGAGAAGCAGCCTAGAACTAAGGAGAAACTTCCTGACAGTGAGAACAATTAACCAGTGGAACAACCTGCCTCCAGAAGCTGTGAATGCTCCAACACTGGAAGTTTTTAAGAAGAGACTGGACAGCCATTTGTCCGAAATGGTATAGGGTTTCCTGCCTGAGCAGGGGGTTGGACTAGATGACCTCAAAGGTCCCTTCCAACTTTATTATTATTATTATTATTATTATTATTATTATTATTATTATTATTATTATTATTATTATTATTGTACAGCTTTTCAGTTGCCTACTGATATTCTGCAGTTTTTCTTGTTTCTCTTTTCTGAAACATATTTGTATGAAACTTGTATCCTGAAAATCAGCATATTGTACAATACTGCATCCAGAAGAATTATGCAATTGGCAGTTCACACAAATTTAATTATAGTGACTGATAAAGGTAGATAAAGTAAATAGGTTTTCTTCATGTGGAATTTGTTGGGTAATATATTGGGCAACAAGACTATGCTCTGGCTCTTTCCTTCATAAAAAGTGAAAAATAAAAAGATAAACTTGTGTCCTTTTGATAAAGAAGAGGATGTCATTAAGAACAGATTTCAGAAACATCTCTTATCAAGCCTAGGGAATTTATCCCGAACTTTCATTTCTATCACAATCTTCACTCTGCAGGCCAAATACTTACTGGGAAGTCCCACTGAATTCATCAGAACTTACATACAGGTAGTCCTCGACTTATGACCGGTTCCTTGACAACCATTAAAAGTTACGATGGAGCCCAAAAAATGGTACTATGACCTGGATTCAAAGTCCCATTGGACATCCCCACCCACCCATGGTCACATGATTGCATTTTGGGCATTCAACTATTCGCCCACATTTATGGCTGTTTGCAGCATTCTGTAGTCACCTGACTGCTATTTACAATGTTTACTTTCAGTTTCCTGCAAAAATGCCCATTACAGACAATGAGTTTGCTTAACAACTACTGCCACATGACCCGCTTAATGACCGGCATGACTTACAACCATAATTCTGGGGTCAATGAAGTTGAGAGCTGCCTGTATAGGATTCAGCTATCAAAGAAATAAGTGATTTTCCATTTTTCCAATTTATAGAAAAATATCTAACCCTCATACAATATCCATAAGCAGGAAACTTTTGTCAACAGATGGAAGAGAGAGAGAGAGATAAATAAATAAACAAACAAACAAACAAATAAATAAATAAATAAAATTCCTAGACCTGGGACTCAAAATTTACTGAACAGCCCTGATACAAATAAATTGTGGAATTTATTTCACACTCATACAAAAAGATATGTAAGCACAGAGAATATATTCAAAGAGTGAAGCCAAGAAAAAACAGAATAGGGGGCATAAAACCTCCTGGGGGTTAGTAATATGTTCTTGACCTGTTATTGTGAAAACATTTTTTTCCTCCTCTAGATTACTGTCTGTCATCTATTTTGTGTGGTCTCGTTATCACTGAGACAAGCAGCCTTTTTGTATTAAGGAAGCAGGTTTTCCGTAGGAAAGGAGTGTGAGATCTTTTTCTGAGGTCTTTTTTTCAGAATTACCAAACAGAAGAATCAACATGAGTTTGTTTTTCTTCTTTTAAAAGAGAGGGAGCTGTATCTTGTATAACAGTGATGGCGAACCTTTTAGAGACTGAGTGCCCCAAAACTGCCCCGCACAGCACCGCCCCCGCTCCACCCTTGCCCCGCCCCCACCCACCTGCAGGGCCACCCACCACCTCCACGGCCCGCCACAGATCGCCCAGGCGGCTCAGCAGAGCCATAGTGGCCACGCCTTCCAGCCGTGCCCCGCAGCATCAACTTTTTGCGACAGGGCGCAAAAGTCCCCGTCTTGTCCCCACTGCCTGGTTGCCATGTCCTTGCCTGTGCTGCTCCAGGCGGGCTGTGCCTGGGGGCGACTCTCCTCCGGGGTGGCTGCTGGTGTGGAGAGGGCTGCAGGGGGAGGTGGGCTGGGGCGATGGCACGTGTGCCCTCAGAGAGGGCTCCGAGTGCCACCTCTGGCACTCGTGCCATAGGTTCGCCACCACTGTTGTATAACATTGTATTGCTGTCCCACTCTTATCTTTTGGGAACTATATAAATTCCTTTTAGGATTGTAACTAAAATTGCTGGAAGAAATAGTGCATTCACTGTCGAAACAGGATCAGTAGGAGACATCTTTGTGTATATTGAAGAATGAGACCCCACTTATTAGCCCAGTTTCTTACCCTTTAGAAGCTTTGTCCTTAGTTCATTCTCTAAGAGATAAAGTCCAGGCATCCTCTTCACAAATACGTTTGGCTCAAGTCTGACTGCAGAATGCAATACAGAGAAGAAAAATTCAACGGCAGGAAGAAAGCAAACTTCAAAAATCTCCAAATGGTAATAGAATAATAACTATGCAAAATAACAGAAAAGACCGTATGGCCTGGTAGTTAACACTAGACACCAGGAGATTGTGAGTTCAAGTCCTACCCTAGACATGAAAGAAAGCTGGGTGACTTTGGGCCAGTCGCTCTCTTTCAGCCCACAACATCAGGCTCAAGCAACCAGTTGGTCGGTCAATTTCTGTTGCAACCATTGGATCAACACTTGGTTGATCCAGAAAAAAAAAGCAGACCCTGCACTTGTGGAAAAATAGTTAGAAGGAAAAAAAAAATTAAAAAAAAAAATTCTAATGATTAAATAACACCTGTAAAAGCCATTCTGTGCTACATACATGCTTGTAGCTTTGAACAGGAACAAATGTGAAATAAATCAACAAAATCCACAATGACACTCAGGAAAATCCCATCTTTGATTATATTAATCACTCAAGAAAAAGAACAGAAACGTGATCTGTTTGATATTGAAAATGAAAAAGGAAGAAACGTATGAATTTGAAAGTTACTACAGATTTGTTTTTAAGTGACAAATCTAGGTGAGTTGCTGTCTCTGAATTACATCTTCTTTGTGAAAACACATTTTAAAAATCTCTTAAGCGATCTGGACTTTGCAGACTATTGTGGGGAGTGGGCATCCAGTTAAATCATTCTTACTATATAAATTGAGTTTCTTTGAATAGGCTAGTTGAAACAGGACTAATTTTCCTATTATTCTTACAGTATTATCCTCGAACGCAAACAATTATATTGAAAAAAAATTTTTCACAGCTGTGGTAGGCAGCTAACAGTAGTGCATGTGCCCTATGCAGCTCTTCTGATGCTCCCTTTGCAGCCTCCAGTATATAGCTGGAGAGAACTAAATGAGCAGAGCTAAAAAATTTATTCTGTTCTTGTGGGGTGAAGACATAAAGGGTTTAGGAGTGAAGGTACTCATTTCTCTCCTTTACCAATCCAAACATAGCAAAATGTCCAGTGTTTTCTTTTTTCAGTGAAACGTAAAGGGGAAAAGATGCTTAAGTCACATGTAAGGCACACGTTCCACTCCTTGAATTCACCCAACCTCTTTGCAAAGGAAAGAAGAGCCAAAGAAGTTGGCTTGGGCCATGACATAAAGGCCAATACAAAAAGTGTGCCTCCCGCCATCAACAAAGCTGCCAATCCCTACTTTATTGTAATATGCTTCGTGCACTTCCCAGACTTTGGAGGAAAGCCATATTAGTCTAAGGTAGCACAAAATAAGGAGAAATCTGGTAACTAACCTTTTCCAGCTAACACATTTTATTCAAAGGCATGAGCTTGTCCTAGCTGCAACTCACTTCATTGGATGTATAGTGTGACTAGATTGAGATTTTTAAAAAAGTGCTACCAGATTCTTATATATCTGCCAGGAAATTGACCTGTCAAGTGTGACCCGATTTTTTCATTGCCTATAAAACAGCTTGATAATTACTTTTTCTGCCAGCTATTTGTGGATTCAAAAGATTTGACTGAAGTTCCTCCAAAACCCTGAAGAATTCAGTGAAGAACTTGGTGACGGTATGTGCACTGTTATCCAAATCAAATTGAATGACTGGAGGAGCTTCCAATTTACTAGGTGGAGCGAGGAGATGTTGCTCCTGCAAAAAATAGAAAATAATTATTCTGCTAGTGCAAAGATAGATAACCTAAAATATAGCAAGAGCACAGTGAAGAAGATGCATCGAAGCTACACCATGAAGGTGTATTGAATATTAAGGAAACCAAACTGGTTTACAAGAAAGACCAAATGAGGAATAAAAAAGACATATGGCAAGACAAAGTATTACATAGCCAGTACATAAAACAAAAACAACCTAGCAGTCAAAGCACATAAAACAAAATCTAGTATTGCCTAGGAGCAGGAAATTTGAAGAAAAAGATAGAATCTAATTCTGGCTACACAAGATCAAGCTTTAAGAACAAATGCATATAAAACCAGAATTGAGAAGATAGCAACAGATAGCAAATGCCAACTCTGCAAAGAAATTGAATAAACCATGGACCACTGGTTAGCAGCTGCAAGAGGATCTCACAGATTGACTATAAACCACAGCACAACAACGTAGCAACAATATCATTGCATTTTGTGCCCTCTCTCTCCATCCTGCTTAGTTTCATTTTAATTCATTAAAAGAAAGATCTTATTCTGCATTTTATCCCAAAAAAGTAAGATCTTATTCTGCATTTTATCCAAAATTAAGATCTTATTCTGCATTTTATCCAATGTTTGTAAGTTGCCTCTGGCAAGATGGGCAGCATATAAGTTTAATAAATAAAATAAAAAAATAAAATAAATTTGCCTGTAAGTAAGAACTGGTGGGATTATGAAACAGACAAAGTAATAGACAGCAGAACAGAAGAGAAAGAACTGGAGAAAATCATAAAATATAAAGATCTGTAAATAGAAGTAGAACAACTGTGGCAAAAGAAAGCAAAATAATACTAATAGGAATAGAAACCTTGGGTGCAATTCTAAAACACCTGGAACACCACTAAACACCAGCAGCATTGACAAATCTCCATCAGTCAATTGCAAAAGGCAGCTTTACTTAGAACAACTTACATGACACCTATAACATTATTAAACAACAAATCTGCCTCTTAGATCCTTGGTAAGGATTCAATAGGTGGACAAACTTGCCAAATCCAATATAAACCTCTGGCGACCAACCAGATCATATACTCAGCTGTGCAAAAAGAACACGCAAGGTGACTATAAATGACATAACACAGTCAGCAAAATGATTCACCAGAACATCTGTAAAAATTATCACTTGCCAGCAATAAAAAATTGGTGGGAACATATAGTTGAAAAAAATAGTCAAAAATGAGCAGGTTAAAACATTGTGGGATTTCTAAATACAAACTGATAAAATCTTGGTGCATAATACACCAGATTTAATGTGGTTGAAAAAAAAAGACGTGTGGATAATTGATGTGGCAATACCAGGAGATAGAAGAACAGAAGGCAAAGAAATCGTGGGCGCTCCATCACTGGAGATTTTTAAGAAGAGACTAGACAATCACCTGTCTGAGATGGTATAGGTTCTCCTGCTTGACCAGGGGGCTGGACTAGAAGACCTCCAAGGTCCCTTCCAGCTTCTATTCTATTCTATTCTATTCTATTCTATTCTATTCTATTCTATTCTATTCTATTCTATTCTATTCTATTCTAATTGGAGAAGATCACAAAATGATTAAAATCTAAAAATTGAAGTTGAAAGAATATTGCATAAACTAGCAGTGGTGGTCCCAATGGAAAAGAGAGAGAGAGAGAGAGAGAGAGAGGGAGGGAGGGAGGGAGGGAGGGAGGGAGGGAGGACTAAGAGATGTCCTGAGACCAGAAAGAACTTTAGGAGATAATCTCACTGATTCAGCCTCTAGTAACCACATTCCTATTATGGCAACTCTTTTAAGCTATTTGTGCTAGTGTTCATAACAGGCTCTCAGCATTTCAAATGCATGTACAGGGTAAAGAAAACCCAACTGGAGGCCTCTGAAGTTGCTGGCTTTTGATACTCTGATCCCAATTGTATGTTCTGGCAAAGAAACTGTATTAAGCATACAATGACAGCAACGTTCTCCCAATGCACAGAGACACACATTTTTTTACCCACTTCAAGAAACACAATATCATCCGCACAGCTCAGCAGCCCTTCCGCTGTCCTGTTGTATTGCGTGACAGTCTCCAAATGATGCTGTAGGCAATTCCGGTTCTCCTCCATTTGCTTTAGCAAAGCAGCATGCTCACTTGTTGCCATCTTCAACACCTTCTTCTGGCATTCTTTTAGGGTTTCCACGAGATGATCAAACTTTTGCAAATTTCCTGAACTGAACTTCATTGAGAAAACCTGTAGGAAGCCAACATTCAAAACATCAAGTTATCCTCATAGCAGTTAATGTCCACTTTTCTTAAAGTACCATATGGCAATAAAATAAAATGCAGAGGGAAGACAATGGAAGGGGTACTGACCTTTACTTTGTGGACACAAGCTAGTAATGAGGAGGAAATGACCACCTCTGTTTATTCAGCAGCTGCCACAAGAGCGATTAAAATGAGCACTGCCGAAGCACAAACTATTTCTACAGGACTTACTCTAACATGGTTCATCTGCTGCTCCAGTTTCTGTATTTCTGCCGCAATTCTTTCTGCCGCTTTCCGTTTTTCTTCCAAGGTTTCCTTGATTGACTCCTGTCAAAGGAGACTAGAAGTTCAAATGGGCAATTGTTTCATACTTTCCTTGATCCTTCCAGCCCTATAGAGAATACTTCACTTGGCATATTCACGTCGGTCTACTCACATTGGAAGAAATATCTAAAGAAATACACCAAAGTATTACCCATGTAATCTTTTGCAGAGGTCCCACAGCTCTACGGTAGTAATATCACCTTGCTGCCATTGTGCTATATTGAAACAAGATGACCAAGGTCCTGGAAATGCTTATCCACTTCAGAAAGAGCAATGGGCTCAAGAAAAATGTGATGGTATATGGGCCAATTGGGTTCGCTCACATTCATATTGAACCATGGTAATAGTTTGGATTTAGCAAAACCTTCAGGATCATATCTCTTGTGAGATAGCATCAAAGCATAACCATTACCCATTTCAAACTGTACATGATTTGTGGACCAGATGACAGACCTTCTCTGTGGTTACCCCTGCAATGTAGAATCCTCTTCCCCAGAGGCCCAAGAGCCCTGTTATTCAATCTCGGAAAACAATTACATGACCTTGGGGGCACTGCATTGTAACTTTAGTCACCAGTCCCAAGTCCCATTGTTCCACACCACCGTAACTTGTACGTTTGCTGAACAAATGATCATAAGTTGAGGACTATCTGTTCAGAGAAAACCACGCCTAGTTCCATTTAGCATTAGACACGCCTTAGCCTCTGTACATTTGGGCTGTATAAGCTATAGGATGAATTCTATTAGCCCACCAGCCGCTAGTCTTGACTCTGCCACCCTGCTTACTTCTTGAGCTTTCCGTCCCTCTTCGAAGAGAGCCCTCTTGTGCTTTTGGCAGCTTCTCACGGTGCACACACAGCAGATGCAGCGTTTCTCAGTTACACAGTAAAGCTCCAAGGGCCGGCCATGACTGGGGCATTTCCTTGCCTGAGAATCAACTGCCTTCCTCATCTCCACTTCTGGGACCCCTGGGGGCACTTCTTCCAGTTTCAGCAGCTCTACCAGGTTTTCAAGATGGACGGTTTTGCTAAGTTTGGGTCTCTCTGGAAAGCATGTTCTGCATTCAGGGCAAGTGAA
>NW_015393791.1:0-2680 GCF_001527695.2 Protobothrops mucrosquamatus | reverse complement strand
GTTGTTCCAGCGGGCAGGACTGGCCTAGGGGCATTTTAAATTGTTTTTAGCCAAATTTTAGTAGAAGCGGCCGATTATATATTTATTTTTAATGATTTTTAAAACTTTTATTGTATTGTATGAACTGTTTTTAACTGGCTGTAAGCCGCCCTGAGTCCTACGGGAGAAGGGCGGGGTATAAATTTAATAAAATGAAAATAAAATGAAAATAAAATGAAATTACATTTTGAATGTTTTTCTGAGTTCTTAGTCTGCTTGGCTATATTTCCGAAGAGTCAGATTTTGTTTGCCTACCCTGTTCCAGAATGCTGAAGGGGAGAATAAACTTTAAAAGCATTTCTACATTTCTGGAGTCCAACATTTGCTTTCAGTTACACGCTAGTCAATTCCTCACGGCTCTGACCACCTGGCTGGGATCACACATTGTGCTAAAGCATCATCCCAGGCACATAAGCCAGAATGGCTGGCCTCATAATACCTTAAACCAAAATCAAACAAGCTACATTATGCTCATTATTCAGGGTTTGATCCCAGTAAGATTGTTCAGTTGTGATGATTGGACTATGGGACAATTTTCCTAAAGACCGTTTTCCTGGTCCAAGTCCTACCCAATCTTAAACATCTTAATCCAATGGAATTTTTTAGCTAGAACCTTTGTTTTGTTGACTAGTATGTAAAGGCTTGTTTGTTTCTGTAGCAGTTATCTGTATAAGTTTCCAAAGGTCAGCACCCAACCCATAGTGATCATTTGGACTAGTCTTTGCTGAAGACTTCTGGTTTAAGTCTTTCCTAGAACTGAGCTGACTTCAATGCAGTGCTGGCAATAGCATCTGAATCACTGAGTTCAGACAAGAATGGCCAGATCAGAAACTAAATCTTCCCCAATTTTACAATTCTGGGATACTTAAGTGGACACAAACACAAATCAGAAACAATGGCAATTCATGATATTTACCTGGTTGCTGTTTTATCCTTTAGTGTGTGTCAAACACAGATTAGCTACAAAAAAATAGGTGTTTTTCATTTTTCTCATAATTAACCACAGATCTATCCATACCCCATTGAATAAAAAGTTCAAGATACCACAATTCTAATCCCTTCTACAGCAGAAAAAATGGCAATGCTTACTTAGCCCCTGAACTTACTAGAACAGTACTTAAGAGGCAGTAACTTTTGCAAGTATCAAAAGATAATTTTAAAAAAATGACCAAACTCTTACAAAGGATCCTCAGTATTCTTCCCTCAAAGACCTTGGCTAACTTTTTGAAAATTATTTAAATTTTGGGCTTCATAGTTCATCAGTCCTAAGTTAGAAAAGGTCACTAGAACTTATAAAAATGAGAAAAGAGTAACCCAATACATCTTATTTATTTGTTAAACTGCTAGGAGAGTAACAAAATCATTAAGGACTTTTAAAAAAGTATAAATACATAAGTGTGACATTTTACAAATTTAAGTTAAATGTAAATAATGGAATACATCTTCCTCCAAATATTGCCATATATTTTCTTAAAATTGCTGTATAAAGCTGCTCCTGCGATATGTCTCATCCTTAATTAAATTCTAAGGGTATGATCTAAAGTAAGTTTCCAATAGCATTCATTCAGAAACACATTGGTAGTTATTTGCAATGGCTCTATATGGCTGCCCAACTCACTCTCAGGGACTCCAGGTGATTACAAAGAATAAAAACCCAATATAAAAACAATCAAAAAACGTAACTCGCCACCCCTGAAGATTGCCCAAAGAATTATCAATTGTAATCATAGTTGGGCCCTGAGGGACAGTCTGGTATGGTGGTTAAGGCATTTGGCTAGAAACCTGAAGACTGTGAGTTTTAGTCCTGCCTTAGGCCCAAAGTCAGTTAGGTCACGCTTAATATTGGGAAAAAGGCAGTGATAAACCAGTTCTGAAAATCTTGCCAATAAAACTGCAGGGACTTGTTTAGTCATCAGCAGTCAAGGCTGGCTCAGAGGAAAACACTCTTAGTTGGAGGCTTTAATGCAGGCACACTGGAAACAGAGGGAATGTGCTGCCCACACCTATGCAAGACAATCCCAGCAACCTTAGTCTGCAAGTGAATTCCACGGGCTTCTTCCCATGAAACTGGTTTCAAATATTTTGAAATCATGCTTTTCTTTTTTAATATGAAAGATAATGCATAGTCCAGGTTCTGTGGTGATTGAACACTTTGCAACATGTAATGTATTGTCTAATTTTATTTAAATAAAAATATTTTATTCTTCAAGTTTTTTTGATCAAATACTGGAAAAAATAATAACAACAAAGTCTGTGACACATATACACAAGAGAGATGGAAACTGGATTTTCTTCCAAGTAGGTGATAAGAATAAGATAAGCTGGGTGACTTTCAATTATATTTTATGGACTTCTGTTTTTTTGGACCAGACACACAAAGTATTCTGTCCGGGTCTCCTATGGAAAGAAGCATGTTTCTTCTGGTTCAGTAAATGCCATAGATGGGTTCATCACTGTCCCTGTACCTGTCCAGGTACCTCAGAGGTTGACGGTGTGGATATTTCTTCTGGGGGGGATGATATTTGGGTGGCAGAACAAAGTCAAACACTGGTTCCTTCATGTCTATAAAAGGAAAAGAGAATGTTAGCACTTCTCAAAAATTACAAACAAAACAAGCTCTAATCTTAAGATTCTTATATCA
>NW_015393790.1:7399-13406 GCF_001527695.2 Protobothrops mucrosquamatus | reverse complement strand
TCAAGATCACGTGAAGTGTTAATACCACTTTACAATGCCTTGGTAAGGCCACACTTGGAATACTGCATCCAGTTTTGGTCACCGTGATGTAAAAAAGATGTTGAGACTCTAGAAAGAGTACAGAGAAGAGCAACAAAGATGATTAGGGGACTGGAGGCTAAAGCATATAAGGAACAGCTGCTGGAATTGGGTATGTCTAATTTAATGAAGAGAAGGACGAGGGGGGACATGATAGCAGTGTTCCAATATCTCAGGGGCTGCCACAAAGAAGAGGGTGTTGAGCTATTTTCCAAAGCGCCTGAAGGCAGGACAAGAAGCAACGGGTGGAAACTAAGCAAGGAGAGAAGCAACCTAGAACTAAGGAGAAACTTCCTGACAGTTAGAACAATTAACCAGTGGAACAACCTGCCTCCAGAAGCAGTGAATGCTCCAACACTGGAGGTTTTTAAGAAGAGACTGAACAGCCATTTGTCTGAAATGGTATAGGGTTTCCTGCCTGAGCAGGGGGTTGGACTAAATGACCTCCAAGGTCCCTTCCAACTTTATTATTATTATTATTATTATTATTATTATTATTATTATTATTATTATTATTATTATTGTTGTTGTTGTTGTTGTTGTTGTTGTTGTTGTTGTTATTATTATTATTATTATTATTATTTTCATTCAACTATTTTTCATTTTCATTCATTCATTTTTTAAAAATTCAACTATCAAGTTTTGTTGCAGTCTTCTTTTCGTGGAAATATTATTAAAACCTATTTTCTGCCCTATTGTATTTTCCATCACTAACAGTAAGGTCAAGTTGGAATTTCATACCTCATCTAAAATGGATTTTTTATAACAACCATATTTTAATGGGTCATTAGGTTCAAAAACTATCTGCAGTTTATTTTAGTATTAGTTTTGAAATGCAAGAAAGAACCCCTTGGAAAGTGTTTCATCAACTATTTAATACACAGACAGCTTCTACTTTAAAATGTCAAACATTAATATCTATTTAGATAGCAGAATGAATAAAATTTCCAAATAGTAAAATATCACATATAAAAGGAGCAGGTCTGGCTACTTGATTTCATAAGTACAGTATCTATGCAGAAAAAAAATCAAAATAAGAAAAGAATATCTAATGATATATTGTATGAAAAAGTTTATTAAAAGTGGGAATCATTTAAAGCAAGGAAAAGTATGGCAATCTCTAACATCCTCTCAAATACTTTCTATTCTAAACATAATCGCAGTAAGAAAAAATTAATCAGATATGCCAATATAATATATTTGAATTCAGGAAACTGATGAAAGACACAACAAGAATTGTTCCATGAAGGAAAGAACCTGTCACAGTTAATGTATTTGCAAACAAATAGAAAGATAAAAAGGAGAGACATTGAGATAGATAATAGAATTTGAAGTACTTATTTAAAAGAAGTTCATATATTAGGTCAGATCTATAAATTGTTCCTGAAGTACAATATAGAGACGCAACAAATTAAAAATTGCATGATAAATGGATGACAAATTTTAAGGAAGTAATCACAATGGATCAATGAAGTTATGGAAGAAATCTATAAAATTTATTCCAAGCTAGAATTTAAGGGAAAATGTATATAAAATGTTTTATAGATGGTATAGAAGGCATATAACTCAATGTACAAATCATATAACAATAAATGCTGAAAATGTCATAACAAAGAAACATTCTACCATGAAAATGAAAATATCACAATTTATTGAGATACATGCTGACAATGGCAAGAATTAAACTGGCATAACATTAAAAAAGAGAAACCTTGCTGACAATACAAGATTAGGAGATCAAAATTGGAGAATATGCAGCAGTGGAAAAATTGACTGCATATATTCATTACAGAAGTGAAGTGCAACTAAATTCAAATAGGAATGGCTCCATTGCACAACTGTATCACATAGAGGGACAAGCTAAAACACTTAGAAATATGAGTTTTAGAAAAAAAGAGAAATCAATTAAAAAGCAACTAAAAATTACTCAAAAAGATATAAGCAAAAACCAATAAAGTTTAAAACAAAGTATAAATATTTAAGCAGTAGTTAATGATTGGGGGAAAAAATGAAAGGAAGGGAGAGTAGTTCTACTGATGACTTCTTTTTATAATATATATTTTATAGACTATATCTTCTTGCATCTCTATTTTTGATCTTTTATCTTTGTGCAATGACTATGCAATAACACTTTAAATAACATTCTCTTTTCACCCCTATGGATGGTCTGTATCTTCTTCAGTCATGGTTCCTGTATCAGAAGCCTGGAAGTTTGAGGATTCTGTACAGTATCTTAGCTTTTCCTAGCACTGCATTCTTCTGAACTCTGGAGCTCTGATTTTGTTTCTCAGATCTATAGGAGCCATTCTCCTAGCTTAGGACTCATAGCCCCAAGTGTTTACCACCACTGGAACCACTTTGACCTTTACTTTCCACATCCTCTCTAGTTCCCCCTTCTAGCTTTGGTACTTCTCCAGCTTCTCTTACTGCTCCTTTTTGATGTTGCTGTCACTTGGCACCGATATAGCTATCACTATCACTGTCTTCTGGGCATTGTCTTCTACCATGATGTCTGGTTCATATATATAAATGATTCAATCTCTTTTTTTAAAAAAGCTCAATATTTAAACTACAAAATCAACCTTCCGTTCTCCCTTCCTCCTTACTTTCCTTCCTCTCCCATTTTCATTTTGTTTGATAGAAAACTTTGCTTAAAAAGAAACTTTCAAAAGGAAGAGAAAGGTCAGGGATGAAAATATGGTGGTTTGCAAGATTCTTGCATTTACTTTAGTTTTGAGATGACCAAGATGGATATATGAGTGTCTATATTTTCTTATGCAATCATTGGTAGTCAGTAAAACTGCAGCACAGTGAATGTTCCAATAGAGAAAAATGAAGCATGTAGAATATGACAAGGTAAATTCAGAATTTTTCAAAAAAAAAATTCACACAGCTAAATATTTAGCTAAATAATCAAGAACGAGGAGTTAATTATTTCTTTATCCCTTAGATAAGATGCAAAAACTGTTAAAATGTAAAAAGATTGTGTTTAGAAGAAGCTTTAATTGACAAGTTTTAATCTGGTTTTAAACTTTCACTATTCAGTTTTATATCTATATTCATAATAGAATCGTCATTTTTAATAGCTAATTTGCTAGCAAATGCAACATAATCCTCTTTCACAGAAGAAACACCAACTGAATTAAGTCAGTAAATGGTTGAATATTTCATTTGGTTTCATTTGATAAGGAGTACATGAAATTCAAAAATTCCTTTATACAAAATGGAAATAATTTTACAAGATTCCCATATCAGAAAGAACATGACCAATCATTTAGGCCATTTTGAGTATTGATATTCATAAAAGCTAAGTCATAACAATCCGTGCAAAATAACATATTTGTTTAAAAGGGAAGAACCAATTTTGATGCTATATAATACTAAAAGGAATTATATCAATCAACAACTTTTTCATTCTTTAGCCTGCTGTCCTATCCTCTTTTGTCTTTACTCATTCAGTCCTTTCACCTGATACCATTCTATTAATAACCAATCATTTTGTTTTTAGTTCATTTTTTTCTCTTTTTCTGTAGACTTCTATTAGCATACACAGTTTACCACATGATATCAACCAATAACCGAGCACATCTTGTACTGGTCACATCTTACCCAGCTTTGGCATAATGCTACTATTCCATAAAAAAATAATTTCTCAGGGAGTTCTCTGTCTACTCCTTTTGGTGGCTATTATGAGTAGCTATTAGACCTCTTGTAAAATCTTGATATGTATTCCTCAGTTATGGAATTTTCTTTTGGAAATGGTATATCATACTTTGCATTTATGTCTGAGATGTACTTTATACAATGATTCTTCTGCCTAAAACTTGTCAAAATAAAATAAAAGAAGGAGTGTATTTTATTCATTATGTTGCTTAGGAAAATAAAAACACAACATAGGACAGCAAGTCAGTGGCAACAGAATATATATGCTGGATCTCAATTGTGTTTTAATGTCACCTTTAGCTTTGTTCTGCAATAAAAGCTTTAGTTTACAAGGATTACAATTTATAATCTCAGATTCTACATTCTATTGGTTAATAATCTTGTAATGTTATCTCCAGAAAGATTCAGGTTTAAACTAAACTTTTAGCATTCTTCTCTAATGCTTTTTCTTCTTTATTTTCTTTAACAGGAGAAGAATGAATTTGAATAGAGGAGAATGGAAAAGAGATTGCTTTACCCTTTTCTTTCTGTTTCGATTAGCAAGCTGCTTCCTGTATTCATTGTACATTTTTCTATACAGCTGAAAGAGCAGTTTAGGAAAGTTGATTTTGAGCTATAAAGGCTTTGGGATGGAGAGAGCAGACTCTCTCCATAACAGTGTTCTCCTTCCTGAATAATCCCCCTCCATAGGCTGCTTTGCATTTAAAAAGAAGGAAAAGAATTGTGCATAACACAGCAATGCCCATAATAGTGTTGTGTAACCAAAGTACACAGAAGAAAGAATAGGACAAAAAGATAGATAGTGATAACTAGTATTAGTTTTTCCTAATTCTTGACATACAAAAGGAAGGGTTTCAATCTCATCTGCCTTATTTCATGGGCAAAGCATGCAGTGATAGAGTAAGTATCCCAACTTTTGAAAGGAAAGCCGATAGTCTCTGACAGATGGAGGCTAATATGCCTTTTAGTGCAAGAGAATAGTTGATTCTGGGGCATGAAATCAAATTAAGGCATGTGTAGCTGGCAGGATGTCATTCAGATTCACAATTTGCACATCAAAGGCATAGTATTATTGGGCACTATTCTTTTCTTTTATCTTTACCCGTATGTTAGCTCTACTTTTATTTACTTATTTCAAGTGCCGCACTGCTCTGTTCAATCTGCTAGGAGAGGTTTATGAACTGGATCTGGCAGGTATTAAAATGTGTAGATACAGTCTTGCTGATTTCTCCAGAGACATCAGCAAATAGTATTGTTGGACCTATTTACTGTGAAGGAAAGCACAAACTGAGCTACTTAGGGAGAAAAATTAAAATGCCAACTCAAGTCTCAGCCAATGTAGCACAAAACTGTAATGCATATTATAAGCTAATATACTTGAATAACAATTCATTCACGTACTGGCCCTGATGAAAAATTTTGTGAATGATATAATCAAAACAGTCTAAGGGTACCCAACAGTTTAATTAAACTTTTCCTTTCACATTTGTTTCTAGTCTCCAGCACATTTATAGTTGAACTGTATACACATCTAGTCAGACGCCAGTCACATTGAATTCAATGGAAATTATTCCCAGGAAATGATATGCATACAGTTGTAGCCAGAATGTTTCATTATTTGTGTAGCCAATCTTAATTTACCAGTGTTTGATATTTGGGGCAGCAGTTAAATTGAAGCAATATCAAATGCCTATTATTTAAATTAATAGTTAACACTTAGCATAATCCCCCAACCTGATATAACTATACTACTACCTTCATGTCAGAAGCACCTAACAAGGCACTTCCAGGTGGAAAGGATCAATCAGTGACATCACTGTTGCCCAGGGGGTGCCCGAGGGATTCCTTTCATCTCACTAGTATTTTCCCTCTGAAGACCCTTCCAAGACCGAGTGGCTGTGGCTGCCGGCGCCTCGGCATAGTCAGCTGACTCCATCGCTGACTATAGGGGGTGAAATTTTGGCCCCCTCGGAGAGGGTACGCAATCTGGGGGTCCTCCTGGATTCGCGGCTGACGCTGGAAGACCAGTTGTCGGCCGTGACCAGGGGGGCGTTTTATCAGGTACGTCTGATACACCAGTTGCGACCTTTTCTGGACCGGGACGCCTTGCGCACAGTCACCCATGCCCTCGTCACCTCCCGCCTGGACTACTGTAATGCTCTCTACATGGGGCTCCCCTTGAGGAGCACCCGGAGGCTCCAACTGGTCCAGAATGCGGCCGCGCAGGCGGTGTTGGGAGGGACTCGTCGCTCCCATGTAACACCGC
>NW_015393790.1:3285-7129 GCF_001527695.2 Protobothrops mucrosquamatus | reverse complement strand
GGAATTTTAGTGGGGTTTTTAAGAGAAATTTTAATTATATAGGCCATAGCAAATATTTCTTTTTAATTCGGTTTTAAATTAGGTATTTATTGTAGCATTGGTTTTATAAGGCTGTCAGCCGCCCTGAGTCCGGTAAGGAGAAGGGCGGGATATAAATCGAATAAATAAATAAATAAATAAATAAATAAATAAATAAATAAATAAATAAATAAATAAATAAATAAATAAATAAATAAATAAATAAATTTTCCCTCTGAAGTGGTATCTATTTATCTACTCACATTTGCATGCTTTTGAGCTGCTAGGTTGGCAGGAGATGGGACAAACTGTTAGGATCTCATAACGTCAGGCAGCTCACTTCATGCTCTCAGGTTTAGAAATGCTGAACTGTCAACCTCTCAATGGTCTTCTGACCATGTGAACCACCACACTCCAGTATAACTAGTGGACTAGTTATTGTGCATGCGTGTATGCAGGTCTTAGTCCATCCCTAGTTTGCAACCATTTTCATTGATTTCATAATCATTGAAAATTAAACTTAATTTAGTTTAATGTTTAACTGTTAAAATGGAGCAGAGTGAATTGAAGTAGGATTAGGATTCAGAGGCCAAGAGTGACAGAAATTTAAGAAAAGTTGGATTTTTTAACGTTGGTACTGTATCCATATTTGGGTATTGAAGCAAAAAATAGGCATTGTTGAGTATTGTGAAAATTTAGATTCAAGACTGTGAATAGTAAATACTTCATTACATTTAGTAATTGTAAATTGTAGATTGTAAAACATACACATACACAATGTGTGAGAAGATAGATTGTAAAACATACACATACATAATGTGTGAGAAGGGGAAGGAAAAGGGAAAGGAGAAGGAGAAGTAGGAAAGACAGAGAGAGAAAAAGAAAGAAACTCATATATGAAACAAAATTAGTGTAACGTATATACTGATTCATTGAATTAAATTATTAGTATTCTGCTGTCCATATTTCTATTTAATCTTCCATACAGTATGGGACTCCTAGTAGTAAAAATGTTGTTCAACTATAGAGAGATGAATTGCTCAGATTGCTGAAGAATTATCAGAATGTGAGTGTTCCTCTAGTCTTGCAATATCAATTTTAATTTGAAACTATACCAGATCCATTTTGATTAACCAAAGCACTAGAAATGACTTAAAAGAACATAAGAATACTCAAAACTTGCTGACCTCCAGAACAAAATTAATATGTGAAATTAGTTGCATTCACAAGGGAGCCATTAGGATATCTAATGAAACTTGAAAAGCTCTGGATACAGGAAATTTAAGTAAATGCACTGTCAAGAGATACTCCTGATATATGATCCTATGGCAGTAATTCAAGTAGGTTTCTGTAAATCAGTTGTACATGTTGGGATTTAAACAACCACACACTTGCATTTTTTTAAAAAAAATACAAATTTATGAGAAACATTTTAAGGATTCAGTCATGACAGCTGGATGGAATCCTTGAGGCAATATAAATATCAAACATTGAAGATTAACAAAATATTGCCTTCTAAAAACCTTATTTTGTGGTAGAAGGTTCTTATATTCAAATGGCCTCGAACTCAATTAAAGCAAATATTATCATCAAATATTTATTATAAAATAACGTGCATGGCAAAATCTGGATTTATAATATCCATTTCTAGATTCTTTTGTTGAAAGTGTAGCAGACTGATTGTTTTACATATAACACAGTTCTCTTGACATGGAAACTTCATGGCTATCACCATGCACAGCTGCTACTTTCAGACCTTACACATTAATTGGCATAGATCCATGGACTATTTGGAATAAAATTCACTTGGAGCC
Organism: Protobothrops mucrosquamatus; assembly: GCF_001527695.2. Classification (NCBI taxonomy): domain Eukaryota; kingdom Metazoa; phylum Chordata; class Lepidosauria; order Squamata; family Viperidae; genus Protobothrops; species Protobothrops mucrosquamatus. The sequence goes on along the minus strand of NW_015393790.1, from coordinate 5,297 downwards.
CATGTTCAATCAGTAATTATGAAGAAAGAGCTACAGATGCTAGGAAGCTACTTGAAAGTGTTGGGCATTTGCCATATACAGGAAAAGGATGCAGCTTGGATCACAAGCATTCCCCTATTGGTCACTGGTCACTTTACTTGATTTTGCATCCAGTGATGGAAGCCACTGCACAAAATCTGCTCTTTCATAGACAGTTGATGTGAGCAGCACTAATTCCTTCACATTCAAAGAGTTGAGTCAATTGTTAATGATGCTTTTGCTTTTTAGAAGAAATCCTGTCCTTAGAAGTTTATTGAAGTTCTATTGTGTGTCCTAATGATGTCTGATGTGCATTTAGTGAGAGCAAGAGAAAGAGCAGCTGTGTGTTGTCAGGATACAAATGCAATGGCTTTATGGAGTTTCAGGGAAGTGCCATGATTGAGTGTGTGCACTTTGAAGCAACTTCAGTAAGTTGTTTCTCTTTAAAGAGGTAAAGCAACAAAGAACTTTGTGTTTAATTATATAATGATTAATTAATCTCTTTTTACTGGGTCTTTATGGACTCTTCTCTCTCTCTCTCTTTTCTTGTTTGCTACTCATCTCACCTAGAAATATTGCTTAAAACATATTTCTAAATAATGCTGGATAGCCTTAGAAATAAATTAGTCTCTGTGAAATAAAAGAAAAACATGAATCTTGCTTTCCCCAAAAGACTTAGTTAAAATAATAGTTAATAATAGTAGTAACAATATTCAGTATAATATGCACTGGGGGTTTGATAAGATTTAATTCTCTGTGTTTTCCAGTCTACATAAGTAAAGTATTTGTTAAGACTTCATATGGAATTACCATAGGTTAATGGCATAATAAAATTTTCCATTCTATTATGGAAACTGGAAAAAACATATTATAGCTATATACATTGCTTTTGTTGTTATTACCCTTAGTTGTTGTTGACAATATTAATGGTTGAAATACAAGCAGAACTGGTAGAAAAACTGGGATATCTTTTTTTTCTAAAGGAAATATCTGAGCAAAGCAACAATTAAAAATATTGACTGCTTTGCACGTAGGACTATGACTCAGATGGGTTATTTCCTACTTGTTTTGAAAATAATTCAGTTCATTTCTGAGCATGTCCAAATGAGTGTTGGAAAGCAAGAAAATCCATTTGCTGCTTAAGTGTACTAAAGCAAAATAAAAAATATGTAATATTGCATGTTTGTCTGACAAAGCCTAATTAGTGATAATTTTAATTTTTAATTACTGCCTTCTGAGGCTATTTTCTGAAAAATACTGTGATGGTAATTGTGCAAAAATGGGCTGTTATGGGGTGAGAGGGATTATGCATTTGAATGATCCTTTCCAATCCTCAACCTTCCATTCAATAGTCATACAAATGTAGCCCACTGATTGCAATAGAAGGAATATTCATATGTATGCATATACAACACAACAGAGACAGTAATGAATGCTCCAATATCAGTTCTTCTATACTATTTGATGGTTCCTTGGATCACTCCTATATCACAAATTAATGACAATCTACACTACAATGTCCTAAACATCATCTAGCAGCAGTGCTGTTGTCTTGGAGGTACCAGGGATAAGAAGGTTTCTGGTTTAATCAGACGAACACCAATGAAATCACTATTATTATTATTATTATTATTATTATTATTATTAATAATAATAATAATAATAATAATAATAATAATAATAATAATAATAATAATAATAAAGTTGGAAGTGACCTTGGAGGTCATCTAGTCCAACCCCCTGCTCAGGCAGGAAACTCTATATCATTTCAGACAAATGGCTGTCCAGTCTGTTTTTAAAAACTTCCAGTGTTGGAGCATTCACCACTTCTGGAGGCAGGTTGTTCCACTGGTTAATTGTTCTAACTGTCAGGAAGTTTCTCCTTAGTTCTAGGTTGCTTCTCTCCTTGATTAGTTTCCATCCGTTGCTTCTTGTCCTGCCTTCAGGCGCCTTGGAAAATAGCTTGACTCCCTCTTCTTTGTGGCAGCCCCTGA
>NW_015393790.1:0-2851 GCF_001527695.2 Protobothrops mucrosquamatus | reverse complement strand
CTTCCAGTGTTGGAGCATTCACCACTTCTGGAGGCAGGTTGTTCCACTGGTTAATTGTTCTAACTGTCAGGAAGTTTCTCCTTAGTTCTAGGTTGCTTCTCTCCTTGATTAGTTTCCATCCGTTGCTTCTTGTCCTGCCTTCAGGCGCCTTGGAAAATAGCTTGACTCCCTCTTCTTTGTGGCAGCCCCTGAGATATTGAAATACTGCTATCATGTCCCCCCTCGTCCTTCTCTTCATTAAACTAGACATACCCAATTCCAGCAGCCTTTCCTTATATGCTTTAGCCTCCAGTCCCCTAATCATCTTTGTTACTCTTCTCTGTGCTCTTTATAGAGTCTCAACATCTTTTTTACATCGTGGTGACCAAAACTGGATGCAGTATTCCAAGTGTGGCCTTACCAAGGCATTGTAAAGTGGTATTAATACTTCACGTGATCTTGATTCTATCCCTCTGTTAATGCAACTCTGTTGGCCTTTTTAGCAGCTGCAGCACACTGCTGGCTCATATTTAAGTGATTGTCCACTAGGACTCTGAGGTCCCTCTCACAGTTACTACTATGGAGCAAGGTACCCCCTATACTATACCTGTACATTTGGTTTTTCTTGCCATTTTCAGGATTCATAGCAGAGACTGTAACACAATGTCTAAAACTATAGTTCTTCCACATACATAAAACCCAAAGTATGAATCCTGTATGTAAATGACACTTTCATTATGCAACAAATATATAATTACCTGAGGGACCATCTTTTTTCTGTCCAATTTGATCCAGCAGATTGGACATGCTGTAGATCCCGTCAGTTGAAGAGTGCCAACTGATGGGAGCTACAGATGGCCCTTCTCTTCTATGGGTCCTGTTTTATGGAATATTCTCCCCTTGGAGATTAGAATGGCCACAACCCTGTTGCAAGGTTTTAAAAATGTCCCCAGGACTGGGACTAAGAATGTGTTTAAAGTCCTGTTTCTTGAATTTACTGTTAGTTGATTAATTACATCAGCTGCTGTATATATTTTCTGGATGTTTTTACTACGTTATTGTTTTTAGTTGTTTTATAGTTTTAGTTTTGTAAGCTGCCCAGAACCACTTGGTTAACTTGGGTAGCTATAGTAATTGAATGAATGAATGAATGAATGAATGAATGAATGAATGAATGAATGAGGAAAAGCAAGGTAAGACACATGAAACAAACAATATTTTCAAAGAAATACAATTCACAATGGAAGAAGAAAAAAATACCACACTACTCTTCCTAGATATCCTCATCAGTAGAAGAAATGACAACAAATTAAAAACACAAATATATCAAAAACAACCAACACTAACCAAATGTTCCATTGTCAAAGTAACAATCCAACATCCCACAATAGGAGCTATGTAAGAATATTATTCAGATGAATACTAACATAAACCAAAACACCAGAAAAAAGAAAGTGACTACCTTTACAACATCTTCCAGCAAAATAGATACCCATACAATTTTATCAAAAAGTGCCTGACCATCAACCCACTGCAGCACAATGAACTCAAGTTACAAAAAGAATACACTGTCATACATCAAAATCATATCAGAAACAACCAACAGATTATTACAACCACATGGCATTACTGTAGCACAGAAACCAATTAATGTCCTCCAAAACATCTTAAGTAAATCAAGAGATCCAGAGTCTGCAATATACAGTGTAAGGATTATAACAACTACTGTGTAGGTCAGATAGCAGAAGACTAGCAGAGGATATCCATGAAAACCAGCTAGAAATCAGAAGACACAATGAAAACATCATAATCTCATGAAAATTTAACCATATTTTCAACTTGAGCATCCTAGACCAAACTAAATCCAAAAATGCTTGGGAATTCCTGGAAGATTGACAGTCAGAGAAATCAGCCATCAGTATGCACATAGAGATGAACCATATTTTCACACTATTTAAAAGCTAAGAAGGAAAAAAAAAACACAACAATCTTCTCTAGTAGCCAATAGCCAGACAAGCATGGATTGGCACAGGTAAACGATCAAACAGAAAACAATATCCTAAATCAAGGAACTATCAAGAAGAAAACTGCATTCCCACCAAAACTGGCAGGGCAAGGTACTGTATATAAGCAGGGAGCAAATCCCACACTTACTTATAGTAATGATGTTACCTAGTTGGATAATGAAACATATGCAAGCAAACAACCAAGTTCAGAGCACAACAAATAGTCTGCAGGATAAGACTGCCATGTCCAAAAACCAATCCCTTACATATATCTACAAAATCAAGTTATCAAATAAGTGTAAGAGACCTTATGCAAACAGGCTGTCCACAATGTCCAGTGTGCAAGAGCTATATGATCTATATGATACCAAGATCAACTATAGTTCCATTAACCTAAGTGTGTGATTACTGTTTCATTGTAATTTGTTCTATTGTTAACAAGTATCTTCATTTACAGTTGTTTTCTTTTACAAGGTTGCTTGCTTCCTTGTTTATTTGTTTATCTGATGATTTCACGGGAGCATGGATGATCTTAATCTTGCAGAGGTTTGTGTTTTTTAATGCACTTCATGCTGGGACTGTGAGTACCAGAGAGATCTGAAAAAACTACTGTAATACAGCTATCTATTTGTGGGAAAGCAAATTTAGAATGAAATTTTGTGAATTCGCACATTTTTTATATTGGTCAATCGTTACTTATGCAATTTAATTATGCAATTTTATTTGAAATTAATATAACTAGGTATAGGGAATTATACCTTCAAGCTACTCTCAAACCCTTTCAAATGAGCCAGAGTATTAAATTTGATGTATTTTGTTTATTGCTGCTATTGCCATTGTTTCTTCTGAAAATAATTGTGATAAAG
>NW_015393789.1:1055-13408 GCF_001527695.2 Protobothrops mucrosquamatus | reverse complement strand
GAATTTACTTAATACGGGCTGGTCCCGAGACCCGTCACCGGGGTTAGGCCGCCTCCTCCTTCGCCTAGGCAGCATCGCAGACTCCGTGCAAGAGCAGAAATATTAGGAAAGTAGCCACCGCCTGCGATGAGCTGCTTGAGACGAGACGAGAAGAGCAGGTCGCCGAGGGAGCTCTAGGAGAAGTCGTATGCCGGCGGCTACCCGGGCTCTTCCTTCCCGCAATGGACGAGGCGCGGACGTTAGGTCACAGAAGCGCCCCGACTTCGCCGGTGAGCGAAACCGACCCCACCGTCATGGCTGCCAAGACCACCCGCTCTCCTCTTCCCGCGGGAGGCGCGTCTCTCTGCGCATGCTCCGCAGGTTCCCTTGCTCAGAAGTCCGGCGAGGAAGGGGACTCGCCGATACAGAGTTGCTGCGGCGAAAAAAAAGAGCGATGGTAGCGTCTCTGTACTCGATCGTCGCTGTGTGCAAGAACATGGGCATTGGAAAAGACGGGAAGCTTCCTTGGCCTCCGCTCAGGTACAGTCCTGCTTCTTTTCTTTTATCCCGCGCTTTAACTCGAAGAGAAAAACCACAATTCCCAGCATGCATTGCTTGCCTTGCATTGGAAGTTGCATTGAATGATCTCTCTGAATGGGAGTGTGTAGCTTGGGGGTTGTAGTTAATACGATCATACGGGGGTTTTTTGGGTTTTTTTTACCCAGAGGGTAGCAGATATTTTTTAGTAGATAGCACAAGTTTTTCTTTATCGAACTCTAACAGTAGTTTATTGTTGAATTCATTTTCCCTCTGCCAGTCCCTAACCAATATTACGCTAAGCTGGGTAGATGGGACATATGGCCCTTTTCATCTAAGCGGTTTTCAAGGAACAGCATTATTTTGCCGCCAACCAAATAATTAGAAAGCGCTTTGAAATCCTCTTTTCAAATTCGATACTCCAGTACTGGGCAAAAGCTTGAAGTACAGATTTCAGACAGAAATCGCCCAGGGTTAAATAATGTTTCAGCAAATCACTGACCTTTAGAACAGCAAACTTACAGGATGCAGCAAGTGGAATAAAGGGCACATTTCTGGGGGCGGTGTGTGTGTGTGTGTTCTGTGTTGTCCCTCGGGATGTATTTGAAGGAGTAGAACTGAACATTGTAAATAAGAGAATTGCAATGTAGAGACAGTTGTAAAAATTAAAATCGGTCTGTGTGAATTAACTGTATAAGAATTCCTTAGTGGTTTGATACCTTGACATAAGAGCAGAACCAAAGAACATTAAAGGACTTCAGATTTCAACATTCCATGGGACTAGGGTGTGTGTGGGTGTGGGTGTTTGTTGATTAACTTTAATCAATTAACTTACTTTAATTAAGTTTCCAGATCTTGGGAGTAATAATAGAGAGTACTCATGAAGGTTACATCATCACAAAATGTGTTTTTGTTTTTCTACAGGAATGAGTATAAGCATTTTCAGAAAATGACAATGACAACTAAAGAAGAAGGTAATAGTGGCTAATTTTTCCTGGATTGGGTGATGGCTGTCATTGTAGATGGGACCCTTTATGACTTGTGGACTTCAACTGACTCAGGAATTCTGGGAATTCACAAATCATAAAAGGGCCATAGTTCCCCACTCCTGATTTAGAAAGAAACTGCATCAAAACATTCTCAAATCTGCTTTGAGGATCCAAGCACATTATTGATTATATCAAGTCCAAATGCTGCTGAATGGGAATAATGTTTTTTGTGTTGTGGAAATACATTCTTGGTTCAGCTGAAATCAGTGGCAAAGCCTTAATAAGTTAAGAAAACAGTGTCATATTTATTTTGCATAGTAATATAATTTACAGTCTTAACATTTTGTATTTTTATCTTATCTTACTTATCTTTATCTTACTACAACCTTCAAAATATGTTAGCATAATTCCAAATGTTTAGTTGAGTGATTTATTTAAAATGATTTAAAATGACTTAAAGAATAAGGGAACACCTAGCTCTCATATAAGTCTTTCAACTAAGGACTGCACAACTAAGTACAATTTGTGTCCATTTCTATCCCTATTAGTGTAAGGATCAATTCATCAGTCCATGTGATAATAGGATATTAGAGACTTGCCCCAATTTATATTCTGGAAAGAAGGAACAGGAAAGAAAGATTTCTGGGCTGGGATGCATCAGAAAAGAAAGAAGATTGGGAGAGGCTGGAGGAAGGACATTTCCACCATTTTACAACAAAATATTTTTCAAATCAGGGAAGGATTTTGTGGCAGCAATAAAAACCAATAGAAACAATAGGAAACAATCCCCACAACAATGAACACCACAGTGTCATAACAAAATCAATAAAAAATGTAAAATCCAACAATTGGCCAGGAATAGCCATAAAATGGCTATGTCATACAGAACTTTACATTTTCTTGATATATTTGCAGTCCAAATCTCCTAATGTTTTGTGCTGTCTATCAGGAAACACAGAAGAAATGAAAAACTAAGATCCTTTTTTTAAAAAAAATGGAAATCATCCTTCATCAGAGGCCATCCAAATTTTATTTTCTTCTTTAGCTGAGCTAGCAGTGAGCCACTGATATTAAGAGCTTTACAAATTTTGAAAAGTACTGCTTGAAATACTGCTTGAAACAGGTTGACTAAAAATAGCACTCTATAACCACTAGGCGTCACTACATAATCATATTAAATATATTTGCATTTTACAGGAAAGCAAAATGTGGTCATAATGGGTAGGAAGACTTGGTACTCCATCCCTGAGAAAAATCGTCCTTTAAAAAACAGAATTAATGTAGTACTTAGTAAAGAACTAAAGTAAGTACTAATGTTGATTTTTTTCCAAAATTTAAGAAAATCAGCTACAATGAGTAAATTGATAGTTGAGAGTGATGTGAACATGATAGCATCACCAACTTTGTAATAATTATATTTGATTAACTATAATTTACTTGTTCAGAAATACATATAGCCATTTTGTCAAAGAGCTGTTTAGCAGCAATAATTTCTTTTCATTTTAATGTGAGATATTCGTGGATATTTCATTTTCACATATCTTTGATTTTATGAGCAGATTGCACAGAACCTTGCTTTTTTAGTTAGCATCCCCAGTAAATGTATGTTAATTTTAGTGCATTAATAATGCATATAGATTTTATTAAGGTTAGTTTTTAGCCCCCAATATAATACATGTATTATGTCTTTGATTTTTAAAAACAGTGTGTATAATCTGGGGAAACCCCACACTAATATATCAGCAGGTTCTTTAATGATTTCTGTATGACTAAGTTACTTGCTATTCCAAATCAAAGTGCCCACCCTCTTTGCTATAACTTCTAAATCTGTTGCCAAAGTGCAATAATTCAAGTAGAGTTCCTAAAGTAGATATGTGATTGAGATAAATGTATGTATTTCATGCCAAAGACACAAAAACAACATATTAGACCTAAAAAATATTCATTCTAAATAAATAAATAATTTTCGAATTCAAATTTAACTAATGTTGGTATTGGTATCAATTTTAGGAGTTCATAATATTTAATGTATATTTCCAAGCATTTTGAAGGATTATACTGGCTTGTTTAATTTTACTCTGTTGTTTTAAAGTTTTAACTCTATTACATTAAAATTGAATACTGCTTGACTTTCATAGCTGAGCAGTATTTTAACTAACTTAAATTTGAACAAAAATTTAATCACCTAGGTAGGGTAGAGCATGGATCCCCATCCTATGGACTGTTTGCAGCTGGGCCGCAGAAACAGCAGGTCAGCCCGCACACATTCCCACTTGCTTGAGCAGCGGGCGAGCATGTGCACATGTGCTCCATTTGTGTGAATGATGGACATGTGTGCACACCACTTGCACAAATGGAGTAGAGTGTGCTGGCTGTTCGCACAGAACCATCTCCTCTCCTCCCCCCCCCCCCCAGTCCATAAAGCTGGAAAGCTTGGGGAACTCTGGAGTAGAATATTCCAGAAAGTGGGTATGCCCTCTGCTGGTTTGATTGGGAGAACAAATTTTACATGAATCAGATGCACTTACAGATATATGAAGCCCATCTTAGAAGCAAAAAAGAAGAATTTTTTTTTCCATAAAGCAAACTTTATTAAGAGTTGTTTTTTTGATGCTTGGCTACTATGTGTTTTGTTTTGTTTTTTATTGGATGCATTTTCTCTTTTATTGTAAGCTGTTTAGAAAATGTATGTGAAATGAATGGTTATATAAATAAGAATAAATAAATATATAAATTTACCAAAGAAGACCAAAACCCTTCTATGTAATGTTGGAAATAAAAATAAGAGATAGCCAATTCTTCTTTCTCAAGAACAGACTGTGCATTCAATAATCAATTATTTCTAAAAGCTGCTTTTTATATTACTCATGTCAAGATAATTTGTAAAGTATCCAGAGTTCCACTATTTTTTAAAAAATAGGTAACACTTCCATATGTTCTTAATTCGTATTTGGCTGATTTGAATATCTTTTATTTAAGAACATAAGAAATGTCCTACTGGATCATCCTCTTGGCCCATGTAGTCTAGCAATCTGTTCTCACAGTGCCCACAAACTGTACAAGGAAGCCTCTATTGAAGAAATAGCCTTCAGAAGCAATCTTACTGCCATCATAGGTATTGATTCTCATGACTTCTATGAATTGGTCCAACTCTTTTTTCAGGCCAACCTGACTGGTAGCCAGCTCCACATGTAATTTTAAATATAGTGAAGAAGGCAGTAAATAGTCTATTAGCCATCAGATCCTGCTGGATATTTGATGAGGCTCCATTGCCTCATGAAGGGGCCTTGGTTATATGCTATCTGAGGCAGTACAACAACATGAAGCAGCTGCCTTTGTTTCTGAGAGCCCCACTATTTATTTTACCTGAATTAATGCTTGTTGTGCATTGAAAGAGATCAAAACAACTGCCAAAATATCAAAAAGAGAGCTGCAACTCCTGCCCTCTGTCCTCTCTCTTGTTAGATAGCACAATAACAAAGTCTTGGCCAGTTGCTTTTTTTTCAAAGGAGCGCAGGCACTGCCTTAGCCTGATGTTTTTTCTCTTTTGCAATAGTGACAAGTATCTGTAGCTCGGGTGTAGGATGAGGGTGAAGGTTCGTTCTCCATTCACCTATTTAATAATGTAGTAATCAGAGAATAACTTTTTGGGATTCATTAGTTGTCTTATAAGAGTTCTCAGGTTTCATAGAATGTGTGGAATGTTTTTCCTTATTATCTTCCTTTTCAACTTAATAAAAGTTAAATCAGTTTGGATGAAATTCATAATGGTGATGCAAAAAAAATCAAATCATCAATATTGAATTGTAAAGGACATAAATGCCAGTCAAATAAATTAATACAGTGCAAGCATCTGAAAGGAGAGGTTTCCTACATGAAACGTAATGAAGTTTGAGTTTTGCCCTTAATCTTTTTCTGATAGGTTTGTCTATTGGTGGCCAGAAAGATACTTCACAGTAAGTCCAGCTACTTACTCTGCTATACATCTATCCCCCCAATGTTCTTGGATTTTAATTGGTAATATGTTTATGCTTTAAGGGATGTTCCTGAAGGGGCCCACTACTTGGCTAAAAGTCTGGAAGAAGCCCTAGATCATCTTGAAACACCAGAGATGAAAAGAAAGGTAGACAAGATTTGGATAGTTGGAGGAAGTTCAGTATATAAGGTATGGTTTAAATACAGAACATCTTTAAATAATCTAATAATCAGAGATTAACTTTTTGGGATTCATTGGTTGTTCTATAACAGTTCTCAGGTTTCATAGAATGTGTGGAATGTTCTTTCTTATTATCTTCCTTTTCAACTTAATAAAGTTAAATCAGTTTGGATAAAATTCATAATGATGATGCAAAAAAAAATCAAATCTTCATTATTGAATTATTAAGGATATAAATGCCAGTCAAATAAATTAATGTAATTTAAAGCTGCAACTTATCCAATGTTACAATTTGATTAAAATACTGATTCTGTTATTTACCTGAATTATATGAAGTGCATGAAAGTCATCAAATATAATGATGTCAAGAGCCCACTATTTTCATTTTTGCTTTTTCATTTTGGGTCATTGTAATTTAGTTATTACAAATTCTTTATTAGTTTCAAATATTATATCCTTAATATAACAAAATCATAATTGGTAACAAACTATTGTTATATGATGACTTCTATTAAATCTGAATATTGTGTTCATAACTAATTTAGTGTCTTCAGAATATTGTTTATAGTTTATTGATAACGTGTTTCCCCAAAAATGAGACCCAGTCTTTTTTTTTTTTTTTTTTGTCTCCAACAGAGGCATTTGGCATTATTTTCAGGGGATGTCTTATTTTTTCCATTATCTTGCCTCACAGTGGTGGCACCAACAGCCCTTTCCAGCAGGAAGCCACGTGACCATCATCGGCCCACTTCTTCTGCAGCTGCTGCTTGCACACATTGTCCCCAGCCTCCGTTTCGCTGGCAGAGGCCTTCAGGGAAGGCCTCTGCAGCCAAGAACAGAGCCCCAGGTTGACGCATGCATCGCCCCCAGCCTCCATTTAACCAGCATTTTGGTGGTGGCGGCATTGACAGCCCCATCCAAAGAGAGCCCATGTGACTGACGCCAGCCCACTTCTTCTGCAGCTGCTCTCCACTGCTCACATGTGTCAACCTGGCTGGGGGGGGGCGATGTGTCAGTCAACCTGGAGCTCCATTCTCTGCTGGTAAAATGGAGGCTAAAGGCAACGAGTGCAAGCGGTAGCGAGCAGCCACAGAAGAAGTGGGCCGGTACCGGTCATGCAGACTCCTGCTAGACAAGGCTGTCAGTGCTACCACTGCGAGGTAAGGAAGGTATCAGGGCATGGGAGGCCTGGCTGTGGGGCCCTGAAGTAAGCAGGTGTGGAACATGTGGGGTAGTTCCACCCCCTCCTTCACCTGCTTTGCCTCACCTCACGACGGCACCGCAAATAACCAGACGGAATGGGCGGGGGGGCAGCTGTGCAAGCTGTTAAATACGGCTTATTTTAGGACTTATATTAGACTCACACGTAAAAATAAAGCTAGGGTTTATTTTCGGGATAGGTCTTATTTTCGGGGAAACATGGTATGCTTCCTTAATATTTTAAAGTTTTCTTTCAAACTGATCACATATATCTTGTAAATATATTTTTCCTTACATAATTAAAAGTTTCACTGAGATCAATAAAATCTTTCCAAATATTCATGTCTAAAGTAAAGCTAAAACTAAAGCCTTTTGGAACATCTTACCCTCTAAGGTAAGATCTGTGCCCATCCTCCTATCCTTCCTCAAGAGCCTGAAGATCTGGTTCTGGTTGGCCTGGAGACCAGATGAGGGAATGCCATGCTGGAGGTAGTTGCTGAATTGATGGCAGATTCCCCTCCCTGCTCTCTACTCTCCACCCATCCATCTTTTTGTTACCATGTTGATGTATTCTCATGTTTTCACTGTTTATTTTATTGTACTATTGTTTTACTTAGGTTTATACGCTTCGTTTCTTCCTTTTTAAGCTGCCTTAAAGTAGCAAAATAGGCAGCACATAAATTTAACAAGTAATAATAAATGTCTATGAAGATTCTCAGTCATCCAGGTATGGTTGTCCCAAAAGTATTTTTTCAAAAGACAACTGGACTTTGTTTTTTCCTTGAAGACATTTCACTTCTCATCTAAGAAGCTGCTTCAGTTGAAGAAGCTTCTTGGATGAGAAGCAAAATGTCTTCAAGGAAAAAACAAAGTCCAGTTGTCTTTTGAAAAAACACTTTTGGGATAAGTAATAATAAATAACTAAACCCCAAAGAAACTTTTAAAATTATATTAAAAAATAAAGCTATTTCTAAGACAGGGGTAGGCAACCTTGGCTCTTTTATGACTCGTGGACTTCAACTCCCAGAATTCCTGAGCCAGCCATGCTGAGGGAAAAGGGAGAAGTTTCCAAGCTGAGCCATGCTGGCTCAGGAATTCTGGGAGTTGAAGTCCACGAGTCATAAAAGAGTCAAGGTTGCCTACCCCTGTTCTAAGATACAGGTAATCCTCAACTTACGACCACAAATGGAACTGGAATTTTGGTCACTAAGCAATGCAATCATTAAGCAAATCATTATGTGATGAAAGCCAATTTTAAATTTACGCCTCCAATGCCAATGCTATCATGCCCTATAAATACGTATTATCTATTGGTAATGGATATGAATACATTTGTTTGCTGTAATCCAATTTTCAATAGAGATTTGCTTTTGAAATTTTTTGTTTAATAAAACTGCAAAAAATGTTTAGGAAAACCTTTCCCAAATTAGCCTGCAACAGAAATTTTCAGTCAAATTACATTTGTTTAATTATAATCTCACCAATTTCTAAAACTCTAGCTGTAAAATGTTATTTGGGTTGAAAATGCATATGTACGTACAGTTTCAATGTTGATTATCATTTTGATTTTATATATATAGTACTTATTACTGCACCATCTATTTCAGTGAGTGTGAAAATATCCATATATTTTTTATGCAGCCTTTACAAATTTTATATGCAGAAAGACAAAAAGCACTGTTTTAAATGACCTGGTTCAAAACTGCTGAACAGATTTTTCTGAGCAGAAACCCATGAACAGCTGTCAGTGGCAAATAATTAGTCAAGTTTATTTTATACTCCAAGAGAGAATATCACCTGACTCATTTTGATTAATGCATTTGCAAAGTGTTACTCATTTGTAAGGAGAACAAGAGATGTGATGTTTAGTTTATCAGTTAGTGAATAATGGAAAATGAAGTGCTTTTGTTACCCTTGCTAATAAAATACTTTACTCCACATCTAAAAAACAATGTTTTTTTAAGCCTTCAAAAAACATATTTTTCTGTTTAGTATGGCTTTACACCTTTTCCTACATAAGGACTCCATATTTTCATGTAATTAATGTAATAAATCTCAAGCATGTGACAGATTTGTGACAAAATAGTTTATTCCCTGCTTTATTGCAGACAGCATTCTTACTAAGCTTTAACTATACATTGAATAGAACCCTAATGCAGGAATCTGTAGGAATTACGGGAGACGAATTTGAGCAAAAAAAGCAAAAACCTAAATATATAGTTATAGTAGCCAATATATTTTAACAAATATGATAGTAATTATTGATTTGAGTCAATACCAAGATGTAACATTTTGTCTTTTTGCATTTATGTACCAACAATATCTAGATGTAGCTTTTGTTATCAGTTATCCATGTGAATTAGTACTGAGAATGATGTTTTTAATCCATAAGTAAAGGCACTAAAAACTTACTAATAGTTTATTAATAATTTATACAAAATTACTTGAAAATGTTAAGGAGAAAAACTTATTCTTTAACAGCCCTTACTCTGTGGCTTAGGTTCTCACCCGGAGTGAATCCTTGGTGTTAAACAGCAATAGCTATGTTACAAATTGCATTACAGGTAATACTTGTTAACCATTCAGAGTTGTGATGCCATTGAACGAGTAGCACTTACAAGAGGTCCTTGACGCCTCAGGTGTTATACCACCCTTGCAGTCATTCAGTCGCAATCCAGGGGATGGGCAACTTGCTCACACTTATGTAGCTGTCATTTGCAATCTTCCCTGCCAGCTTTCCACAAGCAAAGCCAACAGGGAAGCCGGAAGGAAAAATTGCAAATTGTTCCCACTGCTTTTTCTCCCGAGGACCTCTGCTACAGAGTATGAGATCACAGAGTGCATATTCCTTGGTATATTTGCACCACAACACCCTTTCCCCAGCCCTCATTAACTTGCGTGGCACTGCAGCAACTCCTCCCAAGACTACATACACTCTCCTCAACAACCCCCTACTATGTCACTTCTAATATTCACTGTCCTGCATGAGAGCTGTTCAGGATTTGCAACTTCCAGCCAGCTTCTCCATTGACCTTGCTTCTGGGAAGCCAGCAAGCAGTTGCAAGACCCAGTCATGTGACATCATCATTTAATGACCCACAACTTTCAATTAACAACAGCAACAGTGATTGCCAGGATTGCTGTCACTAAACAATGAAATCATTTGATATGTTTATGATCAATTACTTAATGATGAAAATGCCCATCCCAATTACTGTTGTTAAATGAGAACTACCTGTATGCCAAAACTAAATCAGTCATATATTTACAAGATAGATAAATCCTAATGATAGCTCTGCTTAAATAAAGGAATCCTTTTTCTAAAATATTTTTTATAAATTTAGAGCAATTACATTGGAGATTTGAATATATAAACAAATATCACCATTCTATAAAAAGTTTTGTATGATAACGCATCCAGGAGTAGTTGTATCTTCCTGCTCCTGGACAAAAGAAGCAAAGATCCATAGGATTAAATTTTTACCCAAAATGCTGATGACCTCAGGTTCTTCATCCAGGAGAGTCAAAAGTTGTATTTTGCCTTGACCTCAGTTTCAAGAGAAGAATGTTGAGGACTGGGATATTATAGTAAACCACAGCAATTCCACCTCAATTCCCTCCAATATCCATGCTGGCTAGAATTGTAGAATTTTGTGCTATCAAGTTAGGAAAAGCTAATCAACAACCAGCAGGCAACTAGCTTTACAAGGTAAGCAAACCTGCCACAGTAATTTGGGAGTTACTGCAATGCCTAGGCCAAGGCTGAACCATTTTTTTTTTCTGAAGAGATCCGTATTTCCCCCCTCTCTCTGGGCATAGGAGGACTCTACACATTAAGTACGAGTATTACCAAAGATGAATAATGACACCATTTTGTCTGTAATACTTTTTTTTTTCTTTCTGACAAGCATAAAGTTATACAAAAGGAACAGAATAAGTTGAGTGATGTCATGAAATAGTCTCAAATTCTCTATCCCTGCTCTTAAACAGTAACAGTGCAGCAATATCAGGACTTTGGATCTCTCTACTAGTACAAGCATAATGCTTTAATGTATAGAATCAAACATTAAAAATAATATACAGCTTAGTATTTTGGTATAATCAAAACTGATGATCATATTGTACATAATTGAATATGTTGATTTGTTATTTGGAATAGCTATGAAGGAAGGGAGGAGGTTAAGGTATGAATCATTGATAGAATCATGTTGTTGAACGTTCTGTATTTGCTGTTTTTAGAAATGCTTAAGATTTTGAAGTATTGTTCTGAAAAAAGGAGACTTAAATCTGGAAAAATGTAGCAAGTTTTATTACTACTATTATTATTTTTATTAATAATAATATTAATATTTCCATGTAAGGAATTTTTTTGAACATATCTTTGAGAGACACCTAAGTAATCTCAAATCAACTAATTCAGTGTATTTGGATATTCTGCTGTCCTAACTATGGGATTCTTATCCAGGATTCTTTATCCAACTATTGTAATATCCTGCTCATAGCTCAAGACCAGCAGTGTCTTAGAAGAGAGCCCCTAGTGCAATTTATTTTTACCTTGAGTCCTGGAGAACCAAGTAGTTGACAACTAAAGTTAGTAGTATAAACCTTTGTGAACCCAAACAACAAAAATGCTTTAGCACAAATTTAAAAAAGAAAACATTTCCAATATAATTTTAAATAAACAAGAAAACTTGATCAATCAATTAACTTTAAGGGAACTGAATTTATTGACCATGAAAATAAGCCAATATAATCTGCCATTTCCTTCTTCCACCAACGATCATGCATGTTGTTTCAGGCAGAAATGATAGGGCTACAATCCTCTCCATAATAGTGTTGACCCTGATTGTCTCAGGTTTTGATCCAGCGTGGGAGGGGGATGCAAAGTGCAAAGGGAATGGCCATTCATATTTCAAGAACTATGTACATGACCAATGTGTCAGCCATACCAATTGTGAGCTGTAGCACATATAGCTGAGGTAAATAACCAAGATATGAGTCTTGTTCAGTTGTGTTATGTAAACTAAGTTGCATTCTTGCTACTGTTTTTATTTCTAATGGCATTTATCAGTTAGATGGCCCTATTATATATTATTGAATTAAGCAAATTTTCTGGATTTGCATTTATTGTAAACCAACCAAGCACAATATATTAAAGTGTCATTGTATTGCTCAGTTTTAGAAGAATGTAATAAGAATATTAGTGAATAGTATGATCCTAAGCAAATCTTATTTGACACTTTTTCCTAGCTAGTAAATGATAGAACAGTAGCCAGTGAAAATGTTTTTCTTCTTTTTTACCTGAAGACATAATTTGAGCAGTCATGTTCCCTGCTTACGCTTAAAATATTGGATTAGTGCTGCATGAACAGGCATTTGTCAAAGCTGAAGTTAATAATGCATTAAGTGAATTTTCTTCAAATTAAGTGTTCAGTGAAAGAAAAGCAGGAAAGCAAGCTTAACAGATAAGATTATATCTGTTAATTTTCATG
>NW_015393789.1:0-1022 GCF_001527695.2 Protobothrops mucrosquamatus | reverse complement strand
TACAAGCAATTTTCCCCTTCCCATCTAGAAACTAAAGAAAATCACTGATCAAAAGACACATTGTTTCAAAGTTGTTTGCTTCTATCACAATAAAGGAGAATATTTATAGCTCAGGGTTGAAATGAGGGTTCTTTGGTACTCTCTGAGTTTGGTTGTTTTCTAGGACTGAAGATGTTACTAGTTTGATTATAAAACATTTGCAAGAAAACAGCCAAGATCAGAGAGCACCAAGGAACCCTCCTATATATCACATTAATAT
The DNA here is from genome assembly GCF_001527695.2 of Protobothrops mucrosquamatus. NCBI lineage: Eukaryota > Metazoa > Chordata > Lepidosauria > Squamata > Viperidae > Protobothrops > Protobothrops mucrosquamatus. The sequence goes on along the minus strand of NW_015393789.1, from coordinate 763 downwards.
TTTTAACATGATGCTACAAAATAAACTCTTGATAGGATATCAGTCTGCAAGGATATATTACCAAGTCACGAAATTTTTTCTACTTTATATTCATGTACATCCTGCCCATGTTTGCACTACATGCTAACTCATGGTTTCTTTAATCGTTTTCTTAATTAACCAATTTACCTAAATGTCCATGCTGAGCTACAAACTAGCCAACTACATTTTATGTTCTGAAGACCCAGCCATATAATGCAAAATATAGAGGAAATGCTTGTATTAGTGAGCTGGTAATAAACAAAGGGTCTTTTTTCTGTCTTATTGTGACTTCTAAATACAACTGCACATAACTAATGCTGGGGTGGGCAATTCTCCTATTCCAGCAAGTTTATTCTTGTGTTCTTAGGAACACTTCTTTCCATCATTTTTATTCTTTGGATATTTAACGCCAAAATTTATTTTTTATTTAAAACAGACATGTCAAACTCGCGATGTATCAGAGCTTTTTTCCCATTGCCAGCAATGGGGTGGACGCAGTTTCATCATGACACGTCCGGCCCATGGGCCGGCAGTTTGACACCCCTGGTTTAAAATAAACATTAAAACTGCTCATCAAGATATTGTTAATGTTTAGGGAACAAATATTTTTCATATTGCTAAATAACCAAAACTCATTCACTATGTCTTGCTCTTTTTAAAGGCAGCAATGGAGAAGCCAATCCATCAACAACTGTTTGTGACAAGAATTATGCATGACTTTGAAAGTGATACATTTTTTCCA
>NW_015393788.1:12336-13409 GCF_001527695.2 Protobothrops mucrosquamatus | reverse complement strand
TGTGTGTGTGTGTGTGTGTGTGTGTGTGTGTGTGTGTGATGTCATCCCCTTTTGCCATCTTCTGACAAGCAAAGTCGGTGGGGGAAAGCCCGATTCCCTTCACAACCGGGGTAACAATTTAACAACTGCAGCGATTCGCTTAGCAACAGTGGCCGGAAAGGGGCAAAAACTCACTTCGCCACCATCTCGCTTAGCAGCAGAAACGTTGGGCTCAATTGTGGTCGTATGTCGAGGAGGCCCTGTCCTTCTTAAGGCTGATAGTATTGGAGCTGTGAATCCTTTTTTTTTAAAATGTCTTCCCTTTTAAACGGCCAATCCAGCTACTCTTCTTTGTGAAGCTTATCAGTGGATCGACACAGGCAGAGGCGTCCATCGGAGGGGGACGGGATCAGAAATTGTGGGTGAGGCCCCCGCCCTGACTTCTTTCACCCTCTGCTCCTGCAGATACTCCTGATCGTGTCTAATTTCATTTCCTGTTGAGGCTCAGCAGGAAATCACAGCACCGTTATTTATTAGTTTCGATAAAGGAGGATATTTGGTAGCTCCGGGTGTGAACTGTGGAGTCCTTAGTGCTCTCTGAGCTGGGTTGTGTGTTTTTCGGGGGTTTTATTTTTATTTTATTTTTCCAGACAACATCATTATCAACAACATCATCATCACAAAACTCCCCACCAACACTGCCAGGGCAAGCCACTTGTATGTAAACTGAGAGCGACCTCATCCTTTCTACCACTGATGAGGTTACCTAGTTGGGTGATGAAACGTCTACAAGATGATAACCAAGGTCAGAGAGCACCAAGGATCCCACAGTTGTCATCCTCCTCCTCCTCCTCCCTTCTTTCCTCCTCCTTGTTCTTTCCTTCTCCTCCTCCTCCTTCCTTCTTTCCCCCTTTCCTTCTCCTCCTCCTCTTCCTCCTCCTCCTCCTTCTTCTTTCCTCCTCCTTGTTCTTTCCTCTTCCTCCTTCTTCCTTCTTTCCTCCTCCTCCTTCTTCCTTCTTTCCCCCTCCTTCTTCTTTCCTCTTCCTCCTCCTCCTCCCTTCTTTCCTCCTCCTTGTTCTTTCCTTCTCCTCCTC
>NW_015393788.1:5960-8865 GCF_001527695.2 Protobothrops mucrosquamatus | reverse complement strand
CTCCCTCCCTTCTCTCCCTCCTCCCTCCCCCTCTTCCTTCTTTCCCTTCTTCCCTCCTTCCTTCCTTCCTCCCTCCCTCCCTCCCTCATCTTCCTAGAAAATCCACTGTCCATCTCGGAGAGCAATCCCTACAGGGTAAAGTGTGATAATGTGAACATTCATTCATTCATTCATTCATCAAATGTATATAGCTGCCCATATAACAAAACAAGTACTTCTGGGTGGTATACAGTTACTAAATCTCAAAACAGTTATAATTATTAATAGAAGAGAATATTTGTAGCTCAGGAGTCCTTGGTGATCACTGAGTTTGGTTGTTTTCTTGCAGACATTTTATTACCCAACTAGATAACACCATCAGCATCTGCATCAACATCATCAAACATTCCCACTATAACAGGGCAAGACATTAGTATATAAGTAGAGATCAAACCCCATTCCTTTCCAGCACTGATGATATTACCTAGTTGGTCAGTGAGACGTCAACCCCAACTAAGCTCAGAGATCACCAAAGACCCCACAGAAAAAGAATGCTCCATCAAGTCTGCCCTTTGAGGGGCTTTTTTTTTTGCTGTTATTTTCTTTCTAATTAATCAATTGATCGTTTTTAACTGGTTACTATTATTTTATTTTTTTAATTTATAATTTTTCTCCGAGGATGGATACAGGTTTATACCAAACATGTTTAAACTCATGTTTGGTATAATATATTTTCTCCGTGAAAGGAGCTGCAGAAAAAGAGCAAAATTGTTAATCTCTGCCATCACTCTTCTTTCATTTTTATGCAAAATCAGGACGAGAGGGAAAAAAACAAACAATCAGGATCTAATGAATCCAGCAGTCATTCTTCAAATGAGACTTGTTTTGCTTATCTTGAGAGTCTAGAGGGTAAGATTACAAGCCTCCAAAAATCAATCTCATTCAGGTTTTGTTTATTTTTTACCAAGCGTGAGTCTTTTGCAATTTGTTTTCCCATCAGCTTGCTTACCTGTTGACTTTTTATTTTATTTTTAAAAAAAGAACAGGCTCTTGCAACCATGACAACGCACGTTCAAATACAGGTAGTCCTCGACTTACAACAGTTCATTTAGTGACCGTTCCAAGTTACAACAGCACTGAAAAAAAGGGACTTATGACCCTTTTTCACTCTTACACACTTACAACCGTGGCAGCATCCCCCATGGTCACGTGATCAAAATTCAGACGTTTGGCAACTGACTCATAGTTACGACGGTTGCAGTGTCCCGGGCTCACGTGATCCCCTTGTGCGACCTTCTGACAAGCAAAGTCTATGGGGGAAGAGAGATTCACTTCACAACCGTCTTACTAACTTAACAACTTCAGTGGTTCACTTAACAGCTGTGGCAAGAAAGGTCGTAAAATGGGGCAAAATTCATTTAACAAATGTTTTACTTAGCAACGGAAGTTTGGGGCTCAGTTGTGGCCGTGAGTTGAGAAGCCCCTGTACAGATAATGCTTGGACCAGTCACCATTCAAAGTGATGAGTGGTACTTTACAACTGGTCCTCGTACCATTGCAACATCCAGTGGTGGGATTCAAATACCTAAACAACCGGTTCTCTGCGTGGATGCCGCTTCTGGAAGTCCGTTCTGGGCCTGGGCCTCCGAGACTCAGAACGGACTTTCGGAAGTGGCATCCACACACTTCCGGTGGGCCGTTCTGGGCCTAGGAGACCTCCTACCGGGCCTCCGAGACACAGAACGGACTTTCAGAAGAGGCATCCACACACTTCCGGTGGGCCGTTCTGGGCCTAGGAGACCTCCTACCGGGCCTCCGAGACACAGAACGGACTTTCAGAAGAGGCATCCACACACTTCCGGTGGGCCGTTCTGCTCCGAGGCTGAGAACGGACTTCCGGAAGTGGCATCCACACACTTCCGGCAGTCTGTTCTGGGCCTTGCGAAAAAGGGCTAGGGCCGTGGTGGTGAACCTATGGCACATGTGCCACAGGTGGCACTCGGAGCCCTCTCTGTGGGCACGTGCACCGTCACCCCAGTCCTAGGCCTTCAGCTGGGTTTTATAAAACCTTTTCGCTTTAGGCCTCCGCCGCCATGTGCAAAAAAAAAAAGTTCAATCAATCAATCAATTTCAACTCCTCACGGGAAAAAAAAGATCTTGCAAAGTTGGAATTGATTGATTGAACTTTTTAGTCCACCCAGTCTGCCGTTACCACCAAAGCCACGCCCACCCAATGGGCCACACCCACCCAATGGGCCACGCCCACCCGGCACCCAACGATACATATGTGGGTTTTGGGTTGCAGTTTGGGCACTCGGTCTCTAAAAGGTTCACCATCACTGGGCTAGGGCTTCAGCCGGTTCACCAAAGTCAACAAAAAATTAGCTACCGGTTCTACCGAACCAATGCGAACCAGCTTAATCCAACCACTGGCAACATCCCTATGGCCACATGTTAACAATCTGGGCCCTTGACACCTGGATCACAATTATGGCACTGTGCAGTGAGTCAGAGTTACAGGTAGCTCTCAACCTATGACCACAATTGAGCTTAACATTTATGCTGCTAAGTGAGACATTGGTGAGATGGGTTTTGCTCCATTTTACAACTTTTCTTGCCACAATTGTTAAATGAATCACTGCGGCTATTACATTAGGGACACCTTTGTTAAGTGAATCTGGCTTCCCCTTCGACTTTGTTTGTCAGAAGTTTGCAAAAGGAGATCAGATGAACCCAGGACGCTGCAACCGTCATAAGTGTGAGTCAGTTGCCAAGTGTCTGAATTTTGATCACATGACCATGGGGGATGCTGCAACTGTCGTAAGCGTGAGAAACGGTCATAAGTCACTTTTTTCAGTGCCGTTGTCGCTTTGAACAGTCACTAAACGAACGGTTATAAGTCGAGGACTATCTCTGCATGACTGTG
>NW_015393788.1:0-3990 GCF_001527695.2 Protobothrops mucrosquamatus | reverse complement strand
GGGACTGACCTAGGGTGAATTTTAAATAGGGAAAATTTTTAAAGATTTTAATAATGACACAGCTATAAATATTTGGTTTTTAATTGGCTTTTATAGGGGAAATGTTTTTGTGTTGTTTTAACATGCTGTGAGCCGCCCTGAGTCCCGTGGGGAGAAGGGCGGCATATAAGTTAGTGAAATAAATAAATAAATAAATAAAATAGGGCAACAGGTCTATTGAAAGTCATCTGCATTAAGGACGCACCGAGTCATTTCCAAATACTACTAGTTGCAGAGGAATAGCAAGGGAAGGGAGTAGGTCTCGCTCTCCCGCTTGTGAGCACCCAGGAGGAATAGGTTTGGGTAGTTTAATAAATAAAATATAGATGAAAGTGGCTCCTGGCTTGAACCGACAGACTTGTCTAGCTGTTTTTAATCATGTTGTTGATTAAATTGCTGTGCAGGTCACATAAGTTTCATTAGAGAAGATTTTTGGATATCAGCGATGCCCCTGAAATCCTTCTTTATACCTGATTCTGGGTTATAGCTATATCCCAATTTGATTGCATTTTTCCCTACGTGCTATTAAAATATATTATTATTACTAGATGTTTTTCTCCCGCCTTTATTGCTTGTGCTTAGTAAGTCAAGGCGATGAACATACCTAATACTCCTCCTTCTTCCTATTTTCCTGAGAGAGAGAGAGATTGGCCCAAAGTCACCCAGCTAGCTTTTACGGCTAAGGCGGGACTCGAACTCAGAGTCACTTGGTGATTGGCCCAAAGACACCCATTCAGATTTCATGCCTAAGGCGGGATTAGAACTCAGAGTCACCTGCTGATTGGCCGAAAGTCACCCAGATGGCTTTCGTGCCTAAAGCTCATTGTCTCCTGGTGAGTTCCAGTCAGTCTCTCTCCATCCAAACCACCTCGCAGGATTGTTGTTCTGGTGGGGGGGGGAAGTAGGAGGAGGAAGGAGTATTAGGTATGTTCACCACCTTGAGTTATATATAAACAATAATTAAGTTGGGATAAAAATAAAATAAATAGCAAGGAGAAACAAGTTTAGATTGCTCTCCTCTTGGCAATTTTAATTATATTACAGAATATGTATTGATAATAATTATAGAAATCCACCTGACTTACAGATCATCCCCACAATTCCAAACAAGACAAAGATAGGGAACTAAAGATAGATAGACTTCTAATTTTAATTGTCATTTATTTTTGGGTTCTATTCTGCAAATCACTCATCATCCAGACAGTTAAATTATGCACAGGATGTATATATATATATTTTTGAGGCTCGCAGATGTTCTCCTATTTGATTTAGCTTTCAAATAACCTCAGTATAATTTGCTATTTCCATGTTAACATAACATGGCCAGTTTTGGCATTTAAATATCTTAAAAGGTGACCTTTTTTTACAAAACTGTTCCTGCTACAATTTATGCTTTTTTCCCATTTATTCTTCTCCTTTCCTTCTAACCTCCGCTTGAAATAAGTCAAAAAGGGAGGCTACCTCTAAATACTAAGACTTAGTAATTCAACAATCTCCCTTATTCTTGGAATGACATTTCCCTCAAACTCCAAGTCATACATACGAATCATTCCGGGGTTGTTGTTGTTTTGTACACAAAATAATAGGAATAAGCAGATGCATCTAGGAACTTTACGTTATTATTTGTGGTTTAGTTATAACTTGAATTATCTATGGAGATTCTCAGTCATCCAAGTCATGGTGATCCCAAAAGTGCTTTTCCAAAAGGCAACTGGACTTTCTTGGTTTTTTCCCCTTGAAGACGTTTTCCTTCTCATCCAAGAAGCTTCTTCAGTTCCTTCTGAATGGTGGAGAATGGAAGGATTTATATTCTTTGCAGTCATGTGATTGTTAGCACTCTGAAGGTCAGTCGTGAGCTCTCTGAGAGTCATTTAGGCCAGGGGTCCTCAACCTTGGCAACTTTAAGACTTGTGGACTACCATAGGTTTAGTGACTGTTCAAAGTCACTAAACCAATGGTAGAAAGAAAGAAGCAACCTAGAACTAAGGAGAAACTTCCTGAAAGTTAGAACAATGAACCAGTGGAACAATCTGCCTCCAGAAGCGGTGAATGCTCCAACAGTGGAAGTTTTTAAGAAGAGACTGGACAGCCATTTGTCCAAAATGGTATAGGGTTTCCTGCCTGAGCAAGGGGTTGGACTAGATGACCTCCAAGATCCCTTCCAACTTTATCATTATTATTATTAATACCACTTTACAATGCCTTAGTAAGGCCACACTTGGAATGCTGCATCCAGTTTTGGTCACCACGATGTAAAAAAGATGTTGAGACTCTAGAAAGAGTACAGAGAAGAGCAACAAAGATGATCAGGGGACTGGAGGCTAAAACATATAAGGAAGGGTTGCTGGAATTGGGTATGTCTAGTTTAATGAAGAGAAGGACGAGGGGGGACATGATAGCAGTATTCCAATATCTCAGGGGCTGCCCCAAAGAAGAGGGAGTCAAGCTATTTTCCAAGGCACCTGAGGGAAGGACAAGAATCAACGGATGGAAACTAATCAAGGAGAGAAGCAACCTAGAACTAAGGAGAAACTTCCTGACAGTTACAACAATTAACCAGTGGAACAACTTGCCTCCAGAAGTGGTGAATGCTCCAACACTGGAACTTTTTAAGAAAAGACTGGACAGCCATTTGTCTGAAATGGTATAGGGTTTCCTGCCTGAGCAGGGGGTTGGACTAGATGACCTCCAAGGTCCCTTCCAACTTTATTATTATTATTATTATTATTATTATTATTATTATTATTATTATTATTATTATTATTATTATGTTACAACATTGCTGAAAAAAATGACTTATGATCATTTTTCACATTTACAACTAACAACTACTGGCAAGAAAGGGCGAGAAGGTTTATGCAGTAGCATCTTGGCATATTATGAATGATACCGCTGTTCAGTTACTACTCAAAATATATTTTTTTAAAAAAGCATTTCAGATGTATAAGTCAAAAACGTTGGCAGATGCAATGTATCTTTTTTTTTTTTTAAAAGCAACCTCATGTTATCTCTTTTTGAGGGCAGCATTTCATAAATTTCATTTCTGACAATCCAGAGAAAATCCAGTTTGTCGTCTCCCCCAAATCTCCAATAGCTGGAGCGTTAAATACAACAGAGATGAATCCCGTTAAAAGGCTGGAGCCACCGCAAGCTATTACTGCCATTCTTTACTTCCCCTAATAATGCTTTAATGGCCACTTTGATTAATGTAAAATAAAGACCGTGGAGCTTTGGGTGTTCCTGTGGGAAAGTGACTGTGGTTGCTTTCTCGTTAACTCAGCATATTCTCAATCAATCTTTAGATCAGAGCACAGCAAGCATACATGCCATCCATCAGCTCGCATGAATACAGCTATTTATTATTTATTAAGCAACAATGAACATAAAATATATTTAAGTGGCCAAAAGGACAAACGGCAAGGGGGGGAAAAAAAATACACAGCTTTCCAAATCCTCTGAAAACAGACAGACGACAAAGCAGAAGAGACATGAAAAATAGAAGACGGGTGATCTCATCTCTATTTTGTACCAAGATGAAAAAAAATATAGGTTCACTGGAATAATGTATACCCCAGGACTGCAGCTCACTATTGGGCCATGGTCTATTCGTAACCGGGCCACGCAAGCAGCGGGCCAGCGCGCAGGCACACATACAGGCAGCAAAACTTGTGCAAGTCGAGCTGTGCACGCAGATTCCGCTCTCCACACACACCCAGTCGGGCTGCCAAACCACAAAGGTTGGGGACCGCTCATAAATACAACATTTTGGCTCTTTGGATATCTTTGGTGTTACCCTTGAGATAAGATGAGTTCCCTTGAGATTAGACAGGTAGCCTATACCAGTGATGGCGAACCTTTTAGAGACCGAGTGCCCAAACTACAACCCAAAACCCACTTATGCATCGTCGAGTGCCGGGTGGGTGTGGCCCATTGGGTGGGCATGGCCAATTG
>NW_015393787.1:11042-13414 GCF_001527695.2 Protobothrops mucrosquamatus | reverse complement strand
ATATTTAAATATCTCCTACTTCTACTGCCTTGCCCTAAAGTTTGTGGAGTCATTGAGATGCTTCCTAAATTACTAATTTCTCATTCTGCTAGCCACAAGGAGCCTTGACTATCAAAGCTCTTCTGCTTAAGATGCCTGTGGATCAAACTGACGTATTCTATAATCAAGAAGTGCTTTTATCCACAGAGAAGTAGAAATTCATTCTGGAAATGATGGAGAGGAGTTACCTAGTACCCTGACCAATCAGGTGAGACAGACTTTGCAGACTCCATAGATCTCATAGTAATTGTTTCAGAGCAACAATAGGTCATACAAGTAGTCTTGACTTATGACACAGTTGGGACTAGAATGTGTCTCATTAAATGATGAAGTTGTTAAGTGAACCATGCCTGATTTTACTACGTTTGTTGGGCTGCAGTTGTTAAGCGGATCATTCGGTTGTTAAGTGAATCTGGCTTCTCCCACTGACCTTGTTTGATGGAAGCCCCTGGGAAGGTTGGAAATAATGATCACGTAACCCTCAAGATCCTGCAACTGTCATAAGTACATGCCAGTTGCTAAGTGCCCAAATTTTTATCTTACCATCATAAGAGACATTGCAATGGTCATAAATGTGAGGACTGGACAAAAGTCACTTTTTTTCAGCACCATTGTAACTTTGAATTGGTTACAATGGTCATATCTTGAGCAAATTCCCATTTGCTAGCTTTACAGGTGAATGAAATTCAAAAAATATCAGCACTTTCCCAAATACTTATTTTAACAGGATGCCTAGACAGTCTTCCTGGAGCGAAACTATCTATGGGGTTGCTAGAGTTGACCTGATGGTGCATAATTTTAAAAAAATGTTGTGATCCTGATGGCTTAATGGAAGAAGCAACAGGCATTAAGGGGAGAACATTCTGCCCTTTCCCTGTAGAATTCAGTGAAGCGGACAGCTCAAATAGACACAACAAAAGGCTCATTCAGGCACTTCTTCTATCACTGCGGGCTTTGTTTCAGAAGGAGAGGATCACATGATCATGAGTTGGAGAACTTGAAGACTTCAGCCTGTAAAATCACGCCACCGTTTTTGGTATGACTGATCCCTGCTGTATGGAATGGAGAGTGGAAAAAAGTCTTTTGATAGACAAACAACTGTAAGATGACTTTTTTTTAGACCTTTTTTTAATTCCACCTTTGTTAGTTTTAAAAATAGCACAAGGTATAATAATAATAATACCTGGAGACAGCAGAATAGATGAGAAAGAACTGGAGAAGATAACAAAATGCAAAGACCTACAAATAGAAATAGAAAGACTGTGGCAAAAGCAAGCAAGGGTAGTACCAATAGTAATAGGCGCCTTGGGTGCAATCCCAAAACAACTTGAGCACCACTTGAACACCATTGGCATTGACAAATTCGCCATTAGTCAATTGCAAAAGGCGGCCCTACTAGGAACTGCTTTCATCCTGCGACGATATCTGTAATACTATCAAACATCCACATCTGCCTATCCCAGGTCCTTGGTAAGGACTCGATAGGTAGACAAAATGCCAAATCCAGTCTGAACATCTGGCTGACTGTGCGATGATCCATAATAATAATAATAATAAAGTTGGAAGGGACCTTGGAGGTCATCTAGTCCAACCCCCCTGCTCAGGCAGGAAACCCTACACCATTTCAGACAAATGGTTGTCCAGTCTCTTCTTAAAAACTTCCAGTGTTGGAGCATTCACCATTTCTGGAGGCAGGTTGTTCCACTGGTTACCGTAATTGTTCTAACTGTCAGGAAGTTTCTCCTTAGTTCTAGGTTGCTTCTTTCCTTGATTAGTTTCCATCCGTTGCTTCTTGTCCTACCTTCAGGCGCTTTGGAAAATAGCTTGACTCCCTCTTCTTTGTGGCAGCCCCTGAGATATTGGAACACTGCTATCATGTCCCCCCTCGTCCTTCTCTTCATTAAACTAGACATACCCAATTCCAGCAGCCTTTCCTTATATGCTTTAGCCTTCAGTCCCCTAATCATCTTTGTTGCTCTTCTCTGTACTCTTTCTAGAGTCTCAATATCTTTTTTACATCGTGGTGACCAAAACTGGATGCAGTATTCCAAGTGTGGCCTTACCAAGGCATTGTAAAGTGGTATTAATACTTCACGTGATCTTGATTCTATCCCTCTGTTAATGCAGCTCAGCCTTTTTGGCAGCTGCAGCACACTGCTGGCTCATATTTAAGTGATTGTCCACTAGGACTCCGAGATCCCTCTCACAGTTACTACTATTGAGCAAGGTACCCCCTATATTATACCTGTACATTTGGTTTTTCTTGCCTAAATGTAGAACCTTACTTTTTTCACCATTGAATTTCATTTTGTTAGATAGCGCCCAGTGTTCAA
>NW_015393787.1:7114-9769 GCF_001527695.2 Protobothrops mucrosquamatus | reverse complement strand
TTCTTCTTCTTCTTCTTCTTCTTCTTCTTCTTCTTCTTCTTCTTCTTCTTCTTCTTCTTCTTCTTCTTCTTCTTCTTCTTCTTCTTCTTATTATTATTATTATTATTATTATTATTATTATTATTATTATTATTATTATTATTATTATTATTATTATTATTATTATTATTATTATTATTATTATTATTATTATTATTAACTCTGTGAAGTGAATTGGGCTGAGGGAGAGTGACTGGCCCAAAGTCACCCATCCAGGTAATCCCAACCTACAGTAATTCAGGATGTTTTCTAAATGAATTATTGTTGGGGGCATTGAATTTCCTTCTGTGGAGGATTATATTTATCTATTATGTGAAGGCATAGTCTTGTAACCAGGGTTCAGTAAACATACCATAGTGGCCAACTTGTGCATTATGCAAAACCATAATCATTATTTAAAGCCATATTGGCTGACTTAGAATCACTCTGAACTACAATCTATTGTGATACATTTTGAAATAGGTTTCTTTTACTCAGTAAACCCAACTACTGTATCATGTGATTGGCTCTTTTGTGGCTAATTATACAAAGCCAAGATGGTTACTCTATGATATAGTACGGATTCAGACAATTGTATTAATTTATCAAATTATGGCTCAGTTAATAAAGGCTCAAGATGTCTATGGCGATTCTCAATCATCCAAGTCATGGTTGTCCCAAAGGTGCTTTTTCCAAAAGGCAACTGGATTTTTTTTGGGGGTGGGTGGGTTTCCCCTGAAAAACTTAAGTCTTTCAACTAGAAGCTTCTTGGATGCGAAATATTTTCAAAGGAAAAAAACCCAAGAAAGTCCAGTTGCCTTCTGGAAAAAAAAAGACACCATTGAGAAAAGGCTCAGGATATTGCACAAACACAGCCATGAGGATCTTCAACAGCAGATCTGAACCTCTTTGATCCCAAATGTTTATTCTATTCCACTGCTGAGCCTTTTTTTGACTCAGCTGAAGGGGATTTGAAATTGCAGAAATGCGTCTGTCTATCTGTGCTTTTTTAAAAGTGCTATGGAGTTTTGGAGCTGTTCATTTCCACATTTGCGGTAACTACCACTACACCACAGCTCCTTTGGCTTTCAGATCCTTAAAGGGCATGGCTCCCTTGATGTTTTGGCCTTCCCATCCACTCCCCATAAGAACCTCTATGGCTCTTTTTGTGTACCTGAGGAGCTGTCTTTTTCCAAGAGTCTCTACCCATCCAATTCAGTCCAGAATAACAGAGTTGGAAGAGACCTTGGAGGTCATCTAGTCTAACCCCCTGCTCAGGCAGGAAACCCTATACCATTTCAGACAAATGGTTGTCCAATCTCTTTTTAAAAACTTCCAGTGTTGGGGCATCCACAACTTTTGGAGGCAAGTTGTTGCACTGATTAATTGTTCTAACCGTCAGGAATTTTCTCCTTAGTTTTTGGTTGGTTCTCTCCTTGATTAGCTTCCATCTGTTGCTTTTTGTCCTGCTTCAGATGCTTTGGAGAATAGGTTGACTCCCTCTTCTTTGTGGCAACCCCTTAGATATTGGAACACTGCTGTCATGTCACCCCAGTCCTTCTTTTCATTGAAGTAGACATAACCCAATTCCAGCAACCATTCTTTATATGTTTTAACCTCCAGTCCCCCAATTGTCTTTGTTGCTTTTCTCTGTACTCTGTACTCTTTCTAGAGTCTAGCAATCCAGGAGATTGGGCATGCTACAATTCCCATCAGCACCTGGCGGGAACTGAAAGGTCTTCTTTGCTGAAGCTCCTGCTTTGTGGAATAGTCTCTCTCTTGGAAAAACCTTCTTGGCTTTATGCCTAGTTGGTTATCTTGGCTGCTGAATGTTTTTGTTTTTTGGAAGTTATTATCATTTTAATTATTTTAACTGGTTTATAGTTTTAGAAGTGTAAGCCACCCAGAGTCATTTGGCTGAGTTGGGCAGCTATAGAAAGACAATAAATAAATGTGCACACAATGTGGAGCAAGGTCATGGATGGGATGTAATTGAGAAGAGCTATAATGCAATGTGGTAGAGCAGATGCTGCAGAAAAAAGATCCCAGGTGTAGGCCTGCATCTTCCCACCGAAGAAAACCTCAGCAAATGAGGTTAAATTGAAGTAGAGCCTCTTGTGTTGCTGGAGAGGCTGACATAAACCAATTAATTTCAACCCAAGGTAACCTCCCAAGTCAGAAAGGAAACATTGATAAATGCATTTGCCCTGAGAACATGTTGAGCAATAAGTCTCCTTCAAGTCAGGTTTAATTCTGAATGAGCTCATGGCCAGAATATGGAAGTACTTTGTGATTGTTTTGAATTTTTCATCCTGGCAGTTCAGCCTTTGCAGGCTCCTGCTGCAGTATCATGCAATTGTCATGCAAGGCCCACCCATGTTTGCATGACATCATAACATATATACAAAAGAGGGGGTGCTTGCATTGTTTTATTAAACAAACACAGTTTAACGTCATGAGGGCATGGCACTGCTTTCATTATCTGACACACACACTCCACTCCACTCCCCAACAGTAACTGGAACTTCTTGAATTATATCAAGAAGCCCTATTGGGAGCCAGTGCAAAGCAAGTCACAAAACAATGTCATACATGGGGATAGCAAGGCATGCCTGTTACTAGCGTTACTGCATTCTT
>NW_015393787.1:0-6480 GCF_001527695.2 Protobothrops mucrosquamatus | reverse complement strand
ATGAGAAAAAGTTTAAGAGTAACCTTGTTTTAGCAATAGCATTAGGTTTTATATACCACTTCACAGTGCCTTACAGCCCTCTCTAAGTGGTTTATAAAGTCAGCATATTGCCCACAACAATCTGTGTCCTCATTTTACTGACCTTGGAAGGATGGAAGGCTGAGTCAATCTTGAGCCAGTGAGGATTGAACTGCTGGCAGACGGCAGAATTAACCTGCAATACTGCATTCTAGCTACTGCACTAGTGATAGGTGTAAGTTGAGCTGGAGGATTGCTTCCGCAGGCTTTCAAAATTCTGTATTTTACTTAGGAGCAATAAAGTGATTCTTCTTTTATATGTTTGCTTGCCTCAAAGAGCTTGACCTCCCCCCCCATTCCATGACTGTTCAACTTCAGAACCCAGACAGGGCTAGCCAAGTACTGCCACCTTCTGGCTGTTAAAGGGCACATTAATTGTAATTCTACCCTCTACCCCTGTGTAAGAATGGTATACAGATGAGCACAAATGCATTGCAGCAACCCAGAACACAGCAAAAACAGACCACCAATGCAATATCTTTCAACAAAATTCAGACCCACACAATATTATCAGAATGTGTCTGACTACTTAACCCACTGCAGTACAACCAACACAACATGTGAAAAAGATAACACTGCCTCACATCAAAAACACCTCAGAAACAGCCAACAAACTATTACAATCCCACAATATCACTGTAGCACAAACAACAATTACAGTCCTCCAAAAACATCTTAAGTAAATCAAAAGACCCGGTGGATAGGTGTCACCTACAACATAGAGTGTAAGGACCATAACAGCCACTATGTAGGACAGACAGGCAGAAGACTGGCAGATCATATCCATGAACACCAAATAGCAGTCAGAAAACACAATGAAACCTCCTTAATTTCACAATGTATGGACAGTTTTAACCATAGTTTCAGTTGAGAAACTGAGTGTCCTAGACTAGGGGTCCCCAACCCCACCCCCCCCAGGCTGTGAAAGTAGCGAAGCTTCATCTGTGCAGGCATGAGATCTAGATAGCCCATCCTCCCAGTCTGTGGAAAAATTGTTTTCCACAGAGCCGATCTCTGGTGCCCCAAAGGTTGGGGACCACTGTCCTAGACAACTACAGTAAATCCCAAATTTTTGTTCCCTCCTATTCACTTGTGTTTGATTTTCAGAGACTGCTTGGACAAGTCCCTGCAGTTTTCTTGGCAAAGTTTTTCAGAAGTGTTTTGCAATTGCCTTCTTCCTAGGGCTAAGAGAAAATGAGTGGCTGAAGGTCACCCAGTTGGCTTTGTGCCCAAAGCAGGACTAGAACTCATAGTCTCTCGGCATCTAGTCTGATGCCTTAACCACTAGCTTAGATTGACTCATTAATTCTATTACTAATATAAAAACAACATTACTAAGGGAATGCAGGGATGAATTAAAAAGATCAGTTTCACAAAAAATGCTTATATACTATGTACACTAAAAACAGCTTCAGCAAATTCAATTCAACAAAGACAACAGTTAGAAGCTCAGATTGCTGAAAGTTCATTTGCAACCAGCCACAATATTTCTTAACGTTAGTTGCTGAAAATCCTCCAAGTCCTTGGAGCTGGAACTATATCTATAAATACCTTGGGGTGACATTTTGCAATTTCGAAAACAAAGCCAGGAATATTTGGCCCGCTTAAAAGCATGGCCAGCCTGAATATTGAAAGTGTGTGCATGTAAGAGTGAGCAAGTGGGTAAGAAACACTCATGTGCCTATAAATAAATATTTGTTAAGCAGGGAGTGTCTCAGCGATGATCTCTAACCAACTTTATTCCCAATGGCTAGAATATCTGTAAAAGAGGACCAGTTTGTGCCAACTCTGCCCAATGGTGGTCTGTCAAAGGCCTACAGACCAATCCTCCCCACCTCCCCACTTGAAGTATACTGGCACCACAGTACCCATAATTCACAGCCCGATGGAATTTTGCCACATGCCAGTCCATAATCTGTCATCCACAGCGAGCAAACCAGTTCTGCTGACCATACGTGATGCTGTTATCTGTCCCAGGTTGCCATCCATGGGCATGAAGTGAGGATGGCCTCCCCCGTTGAGTTGAGAGAAAAACAAAGATTCCAGCTGCAGATTTGCTCTGTAGCTCTTCAGGTGTCTAAAGGATGAATCATGGCAACCGGACCAAACTTTGTTTCGTTGCTCATCCAAGCCACTTCATCACTCAGAGCAAAATCCCACAGTGTTAAAAAGAAGGCGGCCTATAAATCGGATGCATTAAAAATAAATAAATAAATAATGAAGCACATCAGGAAGTGAGGACTAAAAGGGGAAGTGATTGGAAAGGGGTGGGGTAGGGTGAGGAGCTCAAAAAAGCAAGTTAGCCAGTGTCCTCTCAGTCAGAGGTCCCCAACCTTTTGGGCACCAGGGAACGGTTCTGTGGAGAGAGGTTTTTCCGCGGACCTGAGGGGGCAAGGTTTTGTGTGCTGCCTGCATCCTGCAGATTGGGCTTTGCTTGCTTGTGCGGACCAGTTGCTGGCATGCCACAGCCCGGTACTGGTCCATGGACCAGGGGTTGGTGACCCTTGCTCTCAGTCATTGCATTTTTTTTTAAACCAACAAAAGCAGCAGATTTTGTTCTCCGTGTAATAGTTGGTTGCCATCTAGTGACTAAGCTATGTTATAGCAGGAGGTGATATATGGCAGCTACAATACATCCTAGTTGGGACTAAAATTCTGGCTAATATGTACTGTACTCTTAATTTACTTGGAGAGCACCAGGTTGGGGAAGGCGCATTAGTCTCTCAGTCAGTGAAAAGCTCCAGGCAGGCAGGGAGGATGGCTGGGTGAGTTAGCTGGGATTAGGAAAGGCAAATTCAGGCTGTTTCTCATCTCTGCTCTTTGCTAAGTAAGATTAGAAGTTTCTTCAAAAATGGCACCAGGGATTAGTGAGTATAAATTTTTCTTCATCTCCTTCTAGGAACAGTCTCTGATGGACTAAAAAGGCCTCCGGAAGTAGGATACAAATTGGTTACAATCTCAAACTCATACATCACCATAATACACCATTATGTATTACTATTATTATTATTATTACATGCACAATAAGGTGAAATCACAGTTGCCAATTCTTTAGCTGGTGTTCTTTAGCATCGAGTTCTTCCCAAGAATCTAGGTCAGGGGAAGGCAACCTTGGCTCTTTTATGACTCGTGGACTTCAACTCTCAGAATTCCTGAGCCAGCATGGCTGGCTCAGGAATTCTGGGAGTTGAAGTCCACGAGTCATAAAAGAGCCAAGGTTGCCTACCCCTGACCTAGGTTGTCATAATGTATTGGTGTAGTTCTCAAAATTTCCATTGCTGAGCAAGGCTGTTGTTAAGTGAGTTGTGTTTCATTTTACGACCTTTTTTGCCACAGTGTTAAGCAAATCACTGCAGTTGTTAGGTGAACCATGGGATTGTTAAGCGAAACTGGCTTCCCCCATTGACTGCTTGAGTCCAAAGGTTATGGAAGGCTATAAACGGTGATTGCGTGATTCTGGGACAATGCAACTGTCGTAAGTACATGCCAGTTGCCACATGCCAGAATTTTGTTCACTTGACCATGGGATGCTACAATGGTCATAAGTGTAAATAATGGTCAAATGTCACTTTTATCAGTGCCGTTGTAATTTTGAATGGTCACTAAATGAATGATTATAAGTCAAGGATCACCTGTATATGTGAGGAGCCAAATAGGGTGGCCTTTTGTAATTGACATAAATTTTGTGAATTTACATATTTTGTAAATACCAGTGTGGCACTCAGTGTGCAAATCACCACTGGAACCATCACGACCACTATTGTTTTGGGGTTTTCCATTTTCACAATTCATCTGAATCTCTTCTGACTCTTCATCTCTAAATATTTTATTTATAATAATAATAATAATAATAATAATAATAATAATAATAATAATAATAATAATAATAATAATAATAAAAGTTGGGACCTTGGAGGTCATCTAGTCCAACCCCCTGCTCAGGCAGGAAACCCTATACCATTTCAGACAAATGGCTGTCCAGTCTCTTCTTAAAAACTTCCAGTGTTGGAGCATTCACCGCTTCTGGAGGCAGGTTGTTCCACTGGTTAATTGTTCTGTCAGGAAGTTTCTCCTTAGTTCTAGATTGCTTCTCTCTTTGGTTATTTTCCATCCGTTGCTTCTTGTCCTGCCTTCAGGTGCTTTGGAGAATAGCTTGACTCCCTCTTCTTTGTGGCAGCCCCTGAGATATTGGAACAGTGCTATCATGTCCCCCCTCGTCCTTCTCTTCGTTAAACTAGACATACCCAATTCCAGCAGCCATTCCTTATATGCTTTAGCCTTCAGTCCCCTAATCATCTTTGTTGCTCTTCTCTGCACTTTTTCTAGAGTCTCAACATGTTTTTTACATCACGGTGACCAAAACTGGATGCTATATTCCAAGTGTGGCCTTACCAAGGCATTGTAAAGTAGTATTAATACTTCACGTGATCTTGATTCTATCCCTCTGTTAATGCAGCCTAGCACTGTGTTGGCCTTTTTGGCAGCTGCCGCACACTGCTGGCTCATATTTAAGTGATTGTCCACTAGGACTCCGAGCTCCCTCTCACAGTTACTACTATTGAGCAAGGTACCCCCTATATTATACCTGTGCATTTGGTTTTTCTTGCCTAAATGTAGAACCTTACTTTTTTCACCATTGAATTTCATTTTGTTAGATAGTGCCCAGTGTTCAAGTCTGATAATGGATTTCCTTTTATCTGTTAATTGTTGAATGATATTTGAATCTGGATGAATTATTTTCCATAGTTCAACCATTCGCTTTAAGTATCGTTGCGGTGTGGGTTCTGATTTATAATAGGAATCCATAATGGTGCAATATTCAAACACAGTATATACTTTTGTCTTTTCTATGCTTATTGTCCTTCCAGTAAACCTCCAGGGCTAAGCCCTGGTTGCCCAACCATAGCACTTGAATCCTGTTGTCATCAGATGTCCAGGAACTCTAACATCTGACACAGTCCCTGTTGACGCGGCAGACGACTGATGCAGTATAGGATTCTTTTTGCTTTCTCACTATACTAAATGGGTTGATACACTTAACTTGGGTCTTCTGCTAAGACCTGTGTGGCATGAGTCACCCTTCTAGTAAAATATACTACCGCCAGCTTAGCTCTCAACCACCTCATTAGAGCATCACAAACTTCTCCTCCAGAACAAGGGGACATCCATGGAGGGCCTTGCCATTATTATCTGATGAAAACCAACTAATTGATTGAAACGGAATTCCTCATCTTGGGTGGAATCATATGGAAGAATAATATTTCATCATGACAGAGCAGTTGTGAGATAGGGTTTCATTTTTATTTGAATTTGCTAACAAGATCCTCACTTTCATACACTTTGTTATTGCAAGGGAGCATACAGTTCAGCAAAATATACTTGTTTTGGACCAAATGTCTGTCAGTCAAGCCTGCCTGCCTGTCTATCTATATTAGTTTCCCTTAGTTTCTTCAGAATAGTCATCCTGTCTTCACTCAGGTCATCTTCATGCAATATGCATCATCTGGTTATCGAATTAAACCATTTTCTGGGCTTGCAAGATATACTGAACCATAAACAATCCATACTCTAACTAAGCTTTCAAATTAGGTAGATGCAGATTCCAGATATGTAGCTGCTTCAGTATGTTGTGTAAACTCAGCCTTTTCTACAGTGAATGTAGATATGGTTATTTCTAATGCTGTGCATTTTCCAGAGCTTATCTGGCAATATATTTGTTTTTTCAACAAGAGTTGGGGCTCACCACTGCAATGCTAGCCTGTATAACTTGGATAACTTTTTTGACCTTCAAAGCTTGACTATGACAATATGTAATGGTGGGAATCCACATGGAGCTAAGATAATCTGAGCCAAGCAGAACCATTGTCCCCTCCTTATAGTTCCCCAGGGAATCTGTTTAGGAGACTGTGGGGAGCATGATAGTGATGGAACCATCCTACTAGACCCAGATCTTGGGAACAGGCTTGGGACCACATAAAAATCCAATGCAATGGAAGTTCTGGAGAAATCTGTTCTAAAATGTAGCTCACATCTGATAGAAGTCTTAGTTGGGTGATGCTGTGTTAAACTGTATTCTCCGAAGCCCATCAAACTTTTGAACATGTGAGAGTTTGGCCAAAACTATTAATACAGCTTGGGCACAGACCACCATGGAAGCCTTTATATTTTGTTAGCTACAAGCTCTTTGGAGGTCCACATTTAGTGGGTATTACTGAGACCTGGTTGGGCGTCGAGGGAGGAGTCCCTCTTGTAGACATCTGCCCACCAGGTTTTCAGGCATTCCATCAGCCGAGGACCCGGGGTAGGGGCGGGGGGGTAGCGGTCATTATAAGGGAGAGCCTCCGTCCTAGGGAGACCACTGTGCCTCAGATAGACGGTGTGGAGTCCCTCCTTGTGAAATGG
>NW_015393786.1:9925-13416 GCF_001527695.2 Protobothrops mucrosquamatus | reverse complement strand
AAAATAAAATAAAATAAAATAAAATAAAATAAAATAAAATAAAATAATAAAATAAAATATAAAATAAAATAAAATAATAAAATAAAATAAATAAAATAACCAAGCCTGGGTTTCAAAATAGAGAACTTTATTGGAGTCTGTAGAAACACATTTTTTTTCTTCTACTCAATTGTATCTGATTCTTACAGACTGTCTGAACACATCCTTGCAGTTTTCATGGCAAGGTTTTCAGAAGTGGTTTACCATTCCCTGTTAAGGCTAAGAGAAAGGAATTGACCCAAGTTCATCCAGCGAGCTTTGAGCTTAAGGCAGGACTAGTTTTTACCCAGTTTCTAGCCTGATGCCTTAACCACTGCACAAAATAAACTCCCCAAGTTTAGATGTTTCTATCTTCTAGTCCTTTGCAGAGTTTGTACATACTATGTTGTCCATGTTCAATTTACATTCTCAAGGCTACCTATTGCACTGAAAACTTACCATGGGAAAGGATTATTTTCAGATGGGTGATTTCAAACTCATATTAATATTTGGACACAATTCTAGACTTCTCTTGCAACATATCTGTTTGCTTACTTATTTATTGCCCCAGAAGTATTTGAATCTCTTAGCTTCCATCACCCAAATACAGGCTGGGTCAAAGAACCAAATATGTCTCTATACCTAGGGCTTTTTTTTCTTTGCCACTTTTATTCCTTTGCCTCTTTCCACCTTACTGTCTTAGAATCTGCACCAGATCATATTTCAAAGATGCCTGAGGGATGAAGTCAGTGAAGTAAGGCTGCAAGGTGCAAATACTGCCTATAGCTATGTTCTCATTGTTTTTCACCATAGATGTTTAATGTATATCTATGTTTAACTTTAGCAATGGAAAAATCAGTATGTTTATTGTATGTGTACAATATGTGCATCTCAACATCAAAAGAAAAATCATTTTCTGATAGCAGCAGAACTTAATTATTACACACAGAGACAATACAGAAATATCATTTTATTTATCTATAATATCCCCCTACGCCTCATCTCTATAAAGTATGTGTAAAATTCACTTTAAAAATTGTAAAGGTAAAATAAGAATAACCCATTTATTTTCAAAATTGGGACAAATTGGTTATTGGTGAAAACCCGTAAAAATATAATAAGAAAGAAAATATAATAAGAAATATCATTCTGCTTATCCTAAATACAGAAGAGGAGTGTAATGGGATACCAAAGGGAAAAATACTTTTAGCAAGACAGTAATACACCAAATAGTAATAATTCAACATTGAAAACAAAAAGGTGTTTTATCTCATCATTACTGAGTTTAGTTAGCAGTAATCTCTTTTTCCACCAATAATGTAATGGAAAATTTTGTAAGCAATGAGGCCCTGTGGTTTCAAGGTTACTGTGAGAAAGGGTGAATTATATTTTATACTCAAGGATACTGAACAACAACAAAAAAATCTAAGAAAACAAAATTAGAAGAGTTGATGATTTGACCTATCTACTTGGTTAGAGCCACTGAGACCTTCTTTCAAGAGCTGCTGAAATCTTGTTTTCAATGAGACTCACACTTGGTGACTATGCCTTCAGCTATTATACGGCAAGAGGCTACTCATGGTGATCTTTGAATAATTGTCCAAATGCTCTCTTTCAGTAGTAGAACTTAAGCTATGTACTATGCTGCAAGATGCTTCTGCCTTAAAGTACCTAGCTAAGAAAAAAAAAAGAATTAGCAGAATTCTATTCAGAAGGAGATTCAGGCGCAAACAGGGGTGTCAAACTCAATCATGTTACATGATGTATCATGACGTATTATGATGTATTTTGCTTCTGCAGAGTCGGGATGGGCGGGGCCTGCACGTTACGCATCTGGCCCCTTTGAACTTCTGGACACAAATAACCAGGAACAGGAGTTGAGTTCAAAGCACTGACATTTTATTACATGCTACCCATTCACAAGAATCTGATCTATTAATAATCAAGCCAAATTGGTGCTAGATAAGGTTCAATGGGATTTATGGGAGAGGGGAAGGGGGGCTGGACTGGAATGACTCAAGCTGATGCATTTGACCCCACTCTTGGACTCACCAGCCCAGGTTGAACTTCAACATCTATTTTAAATTTAAACTTTGATGAATTGACATACAGCAATAGAATCATCAACAACCAAAAAATTCATGTATTACATTATCAACAATCTCTTCTTTCCCCCTTACCATCTAGCTGAGTTTGGAACTATGCACATGCTTAAATTGAGGGAAAAAGGGCATCATGGCCTAGGCTGACTGGATGTTGCAGATGGAGTTTTTTCCTACCTTCCTTCATTAAGGACCACTAACTGGCTTATACCATGTTTTCCAGAAAATAAGAACCCATCACGAAAATAAGCCCTAGCCTGAATTTTTGGGGTGGGCCTAATATAATCCCTATCCCAAAAAATAAGCCCGGGTTGGGATGGGCATGGCCAGCACAATCAATGGCAAGCATGCGGGGTCCAACGGTGTCCGGCAGTAGCCACGGCCCGCCGGTCCCTTGGCGCAGCATAGGTAAATCCGAGCATGGAGGCAGATGCAGGGGGAAGCAAGCGATCCAGATGCACCATGCACTTTTCACCCATGGGGAAACTGGAAGCTTCATCTGATTGTGAATGGGGCACTTAGAAGCTGAGCAATTTGCTCATCGCCAAGCACCCCATTTGCAAGCAGACGAAGCTTCCAGTCTTTGTCATTTCTCCATCCAGGGAAAAAGTGTTTGGGCACCTATGGGGCATTTGGAAACAGGGCACTCTGTTTCAAATGCCCCATAGGTGCTCAAACACTTTTTGCCTGGACGGAGAAATGATGGAGACTGGAAGCTTCGTCTGCTTGCAAATGGGGCACATGGGAACAGAGCTATTAGCCCCACTCCCAAGCGGCCTATTTGCAAGCAGATGAAGCTTCCAGTCTCCCGCTGGGCAAAAAATGTTTTGACGCCTATGGGGCACTTCATCCCCTCCCCCACTTGCCTTGCCTTGTGGTGGCTGCACAGTGCTGCGGGCCACACGGCCTCCTGCCTTGAGTGGCTACGAGTGGCCACAGAATGTGCCAGCAGCCACATGGGTTCCTGCTGGATGAGGCTGTTGGTGCTGCCACTGCAAGGCAAAAAAGGTGTTGGGGAAAAAAATAAGATATCCCCCGAAAATAAGACCTACTGCCTCTTTTGGATGCAAAAACAATTCTAAGACTGGGTCTTATTTTGGGGAAAACACTGTAGAACAGTCAGTAATAAACTGTGATTTTGTATGTATCTTATCGATGCTGTTTGTATCCAACCTTATTTTCCTATGATTAATTCTTTTGCTACTTTGCAGCAAAGCAAGTTGGACTGGTTCATAATTCACTTCAGGGCATATTCAGGAATTATGGTCTTCCCGTCCTCTGACATCTCCAGGGTTAGGTTTTCCCTACTACTTATTTGTAAGGCATGTTACATCTTCTAAAAAATAAATACATATATTTTCTTTACTATTA
>NW_015393786.1:6596-8161 GCF_001527695.2 Protobothrops mucrosquamatus | reverse complement strand
CCAAATATACATAATTCAATATATTGACAGTTAACTTCAATATCCAATTAACCTAATGTTCCAGTCTTCCAGAGCTTACACAGAAACCTGCCCAATTAGATATATTTCCTTGTTTCCTATGGAGATCAAAACAAAATATTTGTTCAATGCAAACTATAAACAATTCACCTTCTAAATATATATTGGAGTTTTCAAAGACCTGCAACTATAGCACACTGTATTTGACAGCATTTTAGCCTCTTTCTCTCTTTCTCTCTTTCTTTCTCTACACAGAGAGAGGGGGGGAGAGAGAGAGAGAACCCCAAAGGTGTAATCTTTCAATCCAAAAATTGAAGTTATTCTGCTCTAATAAAAGAAGTCTCTTATGCAGTGTCTTATGAAGAAATAATATATACTGACCATTATCTATAATGTGAAATAAATCAGTTTCCAATACTATACTGAACATGTGGAAAAGTGGATACATTTTTACTAGTGGGAAATAGAAGCAGCATACTTAATTTTTTTATTTTAATTCAGCAAACACACCTAGCCCAGTTCAGGTTCAGTTTTTCAGAAATGTACAGTACGTTAATGTTTTATTACTTTCTAAATAAGTGCAATCTCTGGATTGTAAAACATAAAAATAAATCATTATTTTCCTAGTTCTACCTCTCCAGGAAATCATACAGTGCAAGCAATTTAACTGAAACAATTAGTAGCTAGGGAAAAAAAGGGGGGGGCTTTATCTCCCTTTATTCAGTGATTTATTTGATCCATGTCCCCATGAACATAAGGAAATGATCTGATTTAGAAACTCAGAGCAATTTCAAAAGGTGAAATAAAATGATGATCCATTTTATTTCTAGATGCTATTTTTAATTGACTTTAGAAGAACAGAGTCCTTATAGTTGAGGTGGTTGCCTCACTATTGTAGTTTTTGACATGTCCTGGGAGTTCTTGTAATTTTTCTTCTTCTGTATTTTCCTTATTTCTAAAATAATTTATTTTTCTTCCTTTTCTCCATTTCTTTTTAAATAAAGAAAATACATCAACCAATTTAATTTTAACAGATGTTAGGATGCAAGAATGTAAGGGTCAGACATCACCATGTACATCATTGTAGCTTCCTGCAGATGCCACCATTCTGGCAACCTTAATAAATTGGGTGGGGGGAGTTTTAATTATTTCTTCTTTTTTTCTTATAGATATTAACATAATAACCCTTTTCATTTTTGACTATTTATTTGTTTATACTTTTTTATGTTTATGTCATCTCTAGCAGTTTCATGAAATATTAAGGTCCTGAGGTGAGATTCCCTAAAGGAGACAGGTTTTCAATAAATTAGGCAAATTAAAGCCTGAACTAATGTTTGTTTGTTTTTTTAATTTATTTATTTATTTATTTATTTATTTATTGCATTTATATCCCGCCCTTCTCCTTACGGACTCAGGGCGGCTGACAATTGAATAAAATACTAACATATATACATATACTTAATTAAAATTTGATTAAAACGAAATATTTAAATATGTCCAATTTAAAAGTAATTAAAACCCCCTTTAAAATCCCTCAGGCCAGTCCC
>NW_015393786.1:0-3590 GCF_001527695.2 Protobothrops mucrosquamatus | reverse complement strand
CCAGGCCCCAAAACGGCCGCCAGGCCCCAAGATGACCGGCTGCCGGCTTCCCCGGCCGCCCGGCTCCGCTTGCCCGGCCTCTCCGACCTCTCCGCCAGGCCGCCCGGCTTCGCTCTACTTGCCCGGCCTCTCCGACCTCTCCGCCAGGCCCCGAGACGATCCGCCGCCGGTTTCCCTGGTCGCCCGGCCCCGCTCTATTTGCCAGGCCTCTCCGCTCGGCCGCTCCGCTCGCTCTCCATTCGCGGCTCACGGCTCCGCCCGGGTGGTCCCCCGGCACATCCGACACGTCCTTTCCGCTCGCCGACCCTCTCCTCCTTCCACTCCGGCCGGCGGGCACCCCCCGGACCTTTCAAGGCTCCCCCATCTCCGCTGAAGGCCCCGCGGAGACTACGGAGCCGAAAACGGTAGGTCTGCCATCTTCGCACATGCGCAGAATTCTCTTCCGTTCCCTCGTGTCCATATTTTTCAACTGCAGAAGGACTTTTTAATCTAAAAAATGGATTGGCAAGTTTTAACTCTGAATAATTCACATTCTAAATTCATGGTAAAACAAATATGTGAGTCAGAAGGATTGCTTTCAATATTAATAATTAAAGATTGCAATAAAAATATAACATTTATTAACCATTATAGTTGTACTTAAGAGTATCCAGGTCTTCTACATAGATTTTTGTGCTGTTCTTTACTTTAGCTTTTGATCAAATATTTATGGTTGGGGACATTAATCAAATTTTGGATCTAGTAGAGCACAGTACAATTTCAATCAAATTAACTTATTAATTTGAATTTAATTTTGTGACTATATGACACAAATATATTGTTTGTTTGTTTCCATATTTCCATAGACTTTTACTCAGTTGGATGATGATGATGATGATGATGATGATGATGATTTTACTTTTCAATTATTAATTGATGAAGCCAATAACTTGGCTTTGATTTTTGAAGACTTGCCTAACAGTTTTTAGATATGTTACAGAATATAAACAGACACTATGTTCTTCAGTGCCATGGAAGAGTTTTGCAAAGTTTCTATGGCTATAAACCAGTGTTTGCTTGTCAAGGTTTTTGTGAATTCACAGGATTCAAAACAGGAAACAATTAAGAATACCTATTTGTGTATCCTCCTTTTAAAAAAAGAAATAAAAATTTCAAACAGCTTTTACTTTCACTTCTTATCTTACTTTCTTGGCAAAATATATATATATATATTTGCAACAAGATAACCACATGCTACTCTCTGCCCGAGTCATAAACTATCATAGTTATAAAATACCTTGAAAATGGATTAATATTATTAATATCACATATTCTGTAGTGTTACTTTAACACATGTATACTGCTTTAGTACTAAATATATTGCTTACTTTTTATTTAGAGATAAGAAAGGAGTAAATATAATGTCTGGCATTCTGTCTCACTCAAGCTGGCAGCAGCACTTTTTATATGACGATGACATATGATCTTTCTCTGTCTCTCCTGCTTCTCCGAGCACTCTGTGCTGGATAGTTTTGTCCCATGGAGATCTTCTGTTCTTCAGTTAGTGCTTCAATCCTCCTGTTCACAAATGCTTCAAGCATTTTGCCCCATGTTCTCTTTAGATGATCAGCTAGTCAGTAGTGTAACACTGTCTAGGGCAGGGGTCTTCAAACTTGGCCCTTTTATGATTTGTAGATTTCAACTCCCAGAATTCCTCAGCCAGGTATGCTGGCTAAGGAATTCTGGGAGTTGAAGTCCACAAGTCATAAAAGGGCTATGTTTGAAAACCCCTGATCTAGGGCAATGCAGGTTCACCACCCATCACTGTCTTTTTTATTAAAAGCAATGCCAAACCTTCAACAATTGCTATATGAACCCATCTTGGATTGTCCACAATCACACTTTTCCAGTTCTCCCTATAATTATTTTTCCAAAAGATGTTTTATTTTTTAAAGTCTCCACCTTCTTTTGCTAGCTCATCAGTCACATCTCAAAAATCTTCCTATAGAAAATTAAGTTCCTTTTCTTGCTTTCAGATTTGGTGTGTTTATTTGGGTTTGAGGCATGACAGGATTGCAGGAAGACCTAGGCTCCTGCAAGGTGTCACATTGATGTAATTCTATTATCTCTTGAGAGTTGACAATGCTACCTGCCTATTAGTTACTTTTTGTGGTTGAGATTTTTAGTGTTAAGTTTTCAAATTATAGAAGATAAGCAATGAATAGAATGAAATCAATCGTCAATAACTGATAAAACTGTATGGACTCAAACAGAGTCAGATGAAGCCTTGTTCACACTAGTTTTTTAAAAAGACAAAGAATATGTGTTTATGTGTATGTGTGTATGTGTATATGTGTGTATGTGTATGTCTTGAGCCCCTGTCTCTTCCCTCCCTGATATAGCTGACAGAGTGAGAAAGAGCCTGTGGTCTAGAGGTCAACACAGCTGCCTAACGTGCAAGCAACCCAACACAGGTTCAAATCTCAGAAGGGTATGGCTGGCTGATGAGAGCTAATTACCTCAAAATAGCTATACCAGCTTCCCTTTAACTCTTTGTTAGCAATCCAAATTTAACACAAAAAATGCTGCCTGTGGATAGCCCTAGATTGAGGCTGATATTGGCAAAAGATTTCTTCTTCCCAGGGGTACATCATAAAAAAAACCCACTTCACACACACACACACACAGACACACACACACACACACACATAACAGTCCAGGTTACATTATGTCATTTGCATTTATTTACAACTCCATTCTAAATATTCACAGTGATGTACGGCAAAGTAAACACACCTAAACTATCTATAAGATTATCAAACATACATCTTTCCCTCAGTGAATGCCACTGAACAATCAGCTAAGGTTAAAAAGTTTAGTAGACTAAACTTCTAGATATATAGGAGGAAGGTGAAAAGAAAAGAATTGCATGCCCTTTGGAGGCTGAATACATATTCTGTCATAATTCCTAGGTCTTATTTCAATACCCAGCCAGACCTAGACTTATGCTACCATGGTCTTTGCTACCTTAATTAATGAAATCATCTTATCTCTGATCAATAGGGTTATATAAACAGAGGCATAGAATCAAGATCATGCGAAGTATTAGTACCGCTTTATAAAACCCTAGTAAGACCATACCTGGAATGCCGCAGCCAATTTTGGTCACCATATCACAAAAAAGATGTTGAGAGTTTGGAAAAAATTCAGAGAAGAGCAACAAAGATGATCAAAGGCCTGGAGACTAAAACACATGAAGAACAGCTACGGGACTTGGGTTTGGCTAGTCTAAAGAAAAGAAGAAATAGGGGAGACATCTGAGGGGCTGCCACAAGACAGAGGGGGCTGGTTGTTCACCAAAGCACCAGAGGGAATTATGAGAAACAATGGTTGGAAACTGATCAAAGAGAGATGTAATTATCCCAGACTCCCAAAAGATTCTTATATCAAAAATTACAAAACAGCTATTTGATTCAAAACCTTGCCTTCCTGATAGATCTTGTCTCATGCTGTAAAGCCTGTATTCTGCCTCCCCTCCAGATGCAAAGTTCACAGCATGTTGTTATCCTGGCTTTAGTGATAACATTTCTCAGCCTGCTAGCATCCTGCAT
>NW_015393785.1:18505-23258 GCF_001527695.2 Protobothrops mucrosquamatus | reverse complement strand
ATATATATATATATATATATATATATATATATATATATATATATATATACATAAATACATACATGCATACATACATACACACACACACACACACACACTGAGCATTCCCACTTCCTAGCTACCAAATGAAAGTCTGTTGGGAATGACGTCAATACATTCTAGATCTGGTGACATTAAAAGTTTGGATTGGAACTGCCAGGGGAATGAATCATGCCTTCATCTGGCAATTTCTCTGGCATCATTAACCTATCCTCTATTAGGAGGAACCTGTTCACTGTAATCTCTCCTTGCCAAAAAGTATTAACGTTGTCTTTTCCCTGCAACCCTGCCATTGGAATTCCACAACAAAGTGATTTGGAACTATTTTACTCACAATTATTTTAGTGCTGCAGCATTTAGACAGATGGCATCTTCCTATGTTTCTTGAGCAGCTTTGAAAAATAGTTTTCTTCCTGATTGCAGTTTAAAAAAGTTCAAAATCACTTATTGGTGGAATTCCAGAGATTAAAGTATAGCACTCTAAGTGATTGACAAGTGATTCACTAAATAGGGTTCTTTCCTAGCCAGTGAGCTGAATATTTTCCATTTACAATAATGTAGAGTGATTTAAAATAAATGTTCTCCTTGCTAGTAGACTTGTCAGTGAAAAATGCTTCCATATCAACCAACATAGTTTTTAAACAGGTGTTTTGATCCATTAGTCTGGAAGTTGGAAACAAAAGGAGAAAAATGGCATATCACAAACTTCAAATATATTCTAAAGTTACCAATCTTTTGTTTTGGATTTCCTGTTCTAGCATGACCCAGTCATTTTGCTGTGGACTTTCCTTTGATGGATAAATGTGTTTTTTTCTGTTTCAGAGGAATGCAGAGAATAGTCCAAGAGTGCAAATATAAGAATGGTTGCTCTCAGATTTTCAAAATGAGCCAAGATAAGAAATAGACACCAGAAATGCTACTTTATTGTTGTAGGGCCTACTGGCATAATCTTGAACGCTTGTCCAAAACTTTTATTACCCCCTTTTTGAGGACAACAAGGGACTGAAAGTTTGTCTTTTACATACTGGCAGCCTTACCAGGTAGACCAGAAAGAAACTTGATCAGATATGCTAGTTCTACTTTATTGTAAGAATACATTAACAGAATCTTGAAAGTCTGAAAGTACATATCTCCCGCTATCTCCCAAGAAACTAGGGAGGGTCCCTTCTGAGCCTTGTGCTCACATAGCTGTGAGCTATGCCCTCTCTTATCTGACCATTCCTGAGACCAGGGCTTTTCAACCTTTTCACCCATTGTACCACTTTTAGGATATGGCAACATCCGAGTACCACCAGTCGCCTAGCAAGATGTCAAAAACTTGATGACCCGAAAAAAAAAGGAAAAAAGTGATAAAATACAGGTAGTCCTCGACTTACAACAGTTCGCTTAGTGACTGTTCGAAGTTACAACTGCACTGAAAAAAGTGCCGAGCAAGATACCCGCCTGCCCACCCGGTGGCGCTCTTCCTCCTGTCCAAGGTTTTCATTGTTGTAAGCATTTCTGTTGAGGATTGGCACCGGGGGTGGGGTGGGGGGTGTTTGGTTTTTATTCCCCCCGTCTGCTGGGTGGTTGCAAAAGATTTTAGTCACTTCACATGACCCTGGGACACTGTAACCATCATAGATATGAATCAGTTGCCAAGCATCTGAATGTAAATCACAAGACCCTGGAGATGCTGCAACATTCCAGCTGATTGGTGCTTCTTCAGGGCTCAGCAGAAGCGCCAGAATCAGCGCTGAGCTCCAGCTAGAGCCTGGCGCTGATCCTGGCACTTCCACTGAGCCCTGACAGCCCCGAAGAAGCACTGATCCTGGCACTTCCGCTGAGCCCTGACAGCCCTGCAGCTCCAGCCATCTCTCGCTCAGGCTTGTGCGATGCTGCCACCGGTTCAGCTCATTCCCCTCCCCTGCTACCACTTTTCTAGGATGGTCGTGTACCACCTGCCAGGGGCAAATGTACCACAGGTGGTACCCGTACCACTGATTGAAAAGCCCTGCCCTAGACAGCATCTCTTTGCCCGTCTCCCAAGTTTTTCCCCCACATACTTTCTACTTTCTCAGATCTGTTTTGCCTCCCCCACTTTCTTCTCCAAGCCAAAGCTGCATTGTGCTATACTTGCACTTAAGAAGATCAAATAATTTAAGTTGACGGTCTGTAATGCACAACAAAATAATAACAAAAAATTACAAGAGAGCGTTATCTCTCCCTACACTGACATAAGCTTCACTTTTCAATGTGATTTTTATTTAACTGATATGTATATTATTAACTGACAAAGAAATCCTCAATTAAGGGACAACAGAAACTGCTTCCATTCAATTTCTAGAAGGAATCGAGTCATTGATTGGTTTTAAGCTTTTTCAATCTGCCACTTCTTGAGCATGATTAATTTATTTTCATGATTTCATCTCCTTCAGTATAGTCTCTTTACAAAACCTTGCTTTTATACAATACCATCAGAGCTGATTTGTTTAAAAATATAGCAACTTAACATTTACATTTCAATATAACAATATTATATATGAAAGAGATGAGTTTCAAATTCAGATATTTTAAGTATAATCAGAGATAGTTCCTACTTCTAACTTCTTTCTGTCTTGTTTATAATTACTGCATACAAATAGTCCCTGACTTAACAGGGACTTAATTTAGTGACCATTCAAAGTTACAGTGGCACTGAAAAAAGTGACCTATGGCCATTTTTCACATTTACAGCCATTACAGCATCTCCATAGTCAAATGATCAAAATTCAGATGCTGGGCAACTGGTTCACATTTATGACGGTTGCAGTGTCCCAGGATCACGTGATCAACTTTTGCAACCTTCAGACAAGCAAAGTCAATGGGGAAGCCTGATTCACTTAACAACCATGTTACTAACTTATCAACTGCAATGATTCACTTCATTGTGGAAAGAAAGGTCGTAAAATGGAGCAAAATTCACTTAACAAATGTTTCACTTAACAACAGAAATCTTGGGCTCAGATGTGGTCATAAGTCACGGACTGCCTCTAACTTTCCGTGCAGATCAGATGGGGCTCCCACTGACAATCAGAACATTCAACAAATGAAAAAGCAGCTCTAAGGACTTGGAGGACATATGTGGCATTTTGAGAATGTGCCTTAAGAAGTATTGCTAAATGGGTGCCACTAAGGCTAATCTCTGTATATAACAGCAGCATCAGTCACAAAACATCCATTTATCATAAACAAAACTGAAGAGATTGGGACACTGCCATTTTCTAATTCCACAGGATATTCTTTACTACCCCACCTTAATTTTATTTTGTTTTCTGGGAAAGGGTGTACATACTGTATAAACAAAGCATAGATTCCTGTATGAGGCAAGAGGCATTCTTGCAATGAAATTATGAAATGAAATAAATACGCCTAACTTGTGTGGCAAGAGTATGCGTAACTTGTGTGGCAAGGTATAATGCATGAAAGGGGAGATTGAGGCATAAATTAAACACATTTTGCTGTTGAAAACGATTTCACTCACAAGAGAGATTGACTGTTCCAAAGTCACTTAGCCAGCTTCTACACCTAAGGGAAGACCAGAACTAGTCTCCCAGTTCCTAAGCCAGTGCCTTTATCCAAACACCATAGTGGCTTGCATATCATGGTATGCATACTCCTGCATCCTGTATGTCAGGGGTCCCCAACCCCTGGTCCGTGGACCAGTACCGGGCCGCAGCATGCCAGCAACCGGTCCACACAAACAAGCAAAGCTCCATCCGTGGGATGCAGGCAGCACACAAAAGCATTCCCCTCCGGTCCGCGGAAAAACCTCTCTCCACGGAACCGGTCCCTGGTGCCCCAAAAGGTTGGGGACAGTGGTGGGATTCAGCCAGTTCGCACCAGTTTGGCAGAACGGGTAGCTAATTTTTTGTTGCCCAGGCCCAGAATGGACTTCCGGAAGCGGCATCCACACAGAGAACCAGTTGTTCACATATTTGAATCCCACCACTGGTTGGGTACTGTATGTAACAAATCTGCTTTAAAATCTGACTTTCTAAGCAGTAGATTCCTAGTTGTATTGGCTCAGCTGGTTTTCCCTTTTAAATTTAATCTGAACACCTTGTTACTCTGAGAACACTTTTAAAACTAGTCCCTGCTTCTCCTCGTTTAGCCAAAGAAAGCATTTGCATAATAACATTAAGTATTCTCATTGATGAGGATCACTAAGAGATACTTTGATATATTTGTCTGTTTAGTTCTGGACAATAGACACAGCAAGCTTGCTGGTTCCTTTTTTAAATCCAACTGCCTCTCTGGGAAGTAAAATGTTTGGTTATAACTCCAGAGAAATAAGTTGAAAAGTGGAGCCATACAAAACCCTGGGAATCTGAAGTTAAAAAGCTCTCACCCATAATAAAAATCCTGATTTTTTGTTGTTGTTGTTAAAATGAACTCCAGCGGATTTTATTTTTACAATGTATTTGTTATGAGACTACTCACCTCTACCTTCTTTTAAATTCCCTGGAGTCTTCTCAGCAAAAACAGAGGTGTCTTACCATAGCCAACTCAGGATTCATTCTTTTGTTAATGCAGCTTAAAGATTCTTCAGTCATCTTCTGCTCCTTTTGAAAACAACGGAATGGTGCCATTTGATCTCTCCCATTTCTATAAAGTTTTTTCATCCTTTTTTCAATGGTTTTTTTAAGCGACTTACATATAACCAGTTTTAAAAATCAGTCCCTGTTTCTAGATG
>NW_015393785.1:0-13417 GCF_001527695.2 Protobothrops mucrosquamatus | reverse complement strand
AAATGTTCCTAATGTATCACAGTGTGTATTTCAATGTGTAGTCCTTTGTTCTTTAAGGAGGGTAGTATAAAAACTGAAGTCTAATCACGCCCTCCTCGTTCAGAATTGCCTATCTCTAATATGCTCTGGACCTTGCGCAATTAAACTTCTCTGCTAACCCCTCCGGAATTCGTAAGAGTTCTTTCGTTTTCCACAAGAAAATAATCCTGAGATTTTGAAGACTAATAGTCCTTGCTGAATCTGCTCCCCATGATTGCCTTGTTAAGGCTATTCATGTTAATGACCATCACTACATCTTATGTAATGAATTTCACAGATTAATTAGATCCCTGAACTAAGGAGAAACTTCCTAAGAGTGAGAACAACCAGGGAAACAGCTTGCCTTCATAAGTTGTGGGTGCTTCAATACTGGAGGCTTTTAAGAAGAGACTGGACAGCCACTTGTCTGAAATGTATATAGGGTCTCCTCCTTGAGCAGGGGGTTGGACTAAAAGACCTCCAAGGTCCCTTCTAACTCTATTATTCTGTATTCTGTATTTCTTGCATAAAATACAACTCCAACCTCTTCTTTTGTTAGGTCTGTTTCCTTTTAACAGTTTATATCCTTCTAGTTATGGGTTTCATCCCACCAAGTTTCAGTAATGGCAACAATATTGTACTTGCCATCATGTTCTAAGACTTCAAGTTCTCCCTGTTTTTCCCTCATACCTTGAGCTTAGTGTGCAGGCATCTGCGTCCTTTATGGCTGCCTTTGCATTTGCTTCCTACATTTCCTCATTTATATATTCCTTCTCATCACTTCTCAATCTGGACAAAATAACCAGGGTTTCCTGGTTATCTCTCAGAATACTTCTAACTAGTTCCAATCACGTTTAGCTTTTCAAATCCAGCCAATAAAGGATGGTTCAATTCAAGTCTACCCAAGCCCCAGGTAGCTTCAAAATGACTGTACTCACATAACAAACTGAATCACAAAATAATCAATCATACATTTTAGCTTAGCACAATGATTGTTCAGGACACTGGGTGAATCTAGAGACATTGGCTGATTATGTGCAGATGTGTTCAGCAAACATCCAGTAAGTCTTGCTCCAAGGAGCCACATAGCTTTAAAAAAAAATAGCATTGGCTCTGCACATAGAATAAAAATTCATTGTTGGCACCTCTGGTAAAATGTTACAAGGAAAAGAATTGCATCAGATATGAGAGGAACCTGTTAATCATAGGAAACAAAATCAGACTTAATCTCTATGGAGATTCTATGGATCAGGCTTAATGAGCTGCTGGATTACATAATATCTTTTTAAATATCTGCTAAACGTCCCAATATTAAATTAGGGAAATGCAATTCTATAACTTTTTCTTAAACAATTTTAATGCTTCTATATTTAATTGCTATGTCGTAAGAAAGTCTCAATGCAGTACTATGAAATATTTCCTGCAAAATCTGAATGCAAACTGAATGGTCTATTCCACTGTCTTCAGCAGGAATCTTCATTGTGGGAAACAATCGTAACAAGCTGCAAGAATCTGAAAGCAATTTCTTTGCACATGCATTTACTTCATTTTCTGTTTCATAAGAGGCAGGACAACCATTATTTAATTCAACAACAAAGCAATGCAGTATCAGCAGTGAAACATAGTTAAGCATGAACAGTGGGAAACAATCATAAATAAATTCAAAGTTTTATTATTGTAAATGCCACATATGTTTCTACCTCCTATATGAGTGAAGCCATGACAATATTTATAAACACATAACTTGAAAATAATACAGTATTGTCAGAAGAATAATTTGGGGTTCCAACTTTACCCGGGGTTCTGCAAGAATAAATAAAAATGAGATCCAGACAGCTGTGAGGAAAGAAGAAATATTTATTCCTAAAAGCAAACAGTTTGCCTTTAGGGGCTGCTGCAGAGAAATGGGGTACAGCAACAGACTTTTATAGGGTCGCTTATCCTGATGTGGAAGTGTCTGCATGCTGATTCTAGGGTGATACTTGAGGGCACTGCATGTGTGTTTAAGTATGTTTATTCTTGTGAACATGCAGTTCCACTG
Source organism: Protobothrops mucrosquamatus (assembly GCF_001527695.2). NCBI lineage: Eukaryota > Metazoa > Chordata > Lepidosauria > Squamata > Viperidae > Protobothrops > Protobothrops mucrosquamatus. The sequence goes on along the minus strand of NW_015393785.1, from coordinate 11,358 downwards.
GAAGACCTAATTTAATTAACTCTATTTGTGTTTGCAGACTTTAACCTTTGATATGTGGATTGGGTCTGGGTAACTTATTTTGGGGTTTGAAGAAGTAAACAATTTCCCCCATTTGCTATTTTTACTTGATTAAATAAGTTTCAGCTTGATTATCAATTATCTAATGTGGACACTGATTTTCAGTCCATTATAAATTCTGTTAATGTTTTAAGGGAAGATGGAAACAGAGAAGGATGTGGCGTATTCTCTGGGACAGATATAAAAGTTTATGCTGAACTAATTTGGGTGTGGTCTCTGAAATGGTATTTGCCGAGATCCACCAGCCTTTGAAATGCTTCAATAAAACTTCTTTTGTTTTCCAACACCTTTGAAGTGGAATTTATTTTGTTCCTAACAGCATTCTAACCACTGCACCACCACACCTCTTAACAAATAAGTCTTAACAAAACTCATGATGATGCAATATCCTGACAAGTACTTGAAATTTACTGGAAGTATACTCTAATTCTTGGGTGCTACCAAATCCTGAATTAGACAGAATTAGATCATCACTTAGATCAGGGCTTTTCAACCAGTGGTACGGGTACCATCTGTAGTACATTGGCACCTGGCAGGTGGTACGCGACCATCCTAGAAAAGTGGTAGCGGGGGAGGGGAATGAGCTGAACCGGTGGCAGCACCGCACAAGCCTGAGCGAGAGACGGCTGGAGTTGCAGGGCTGTCAGGGCTCAGCAGAAGCGCCAGGATCAGCGCCAGGCTCCAGCTGGAGCTCAGCGCTGATCCTGGCGCTTCTGCTGAGCCCAGAAAAAACGCCGATCAGCTGGAATGTTGCAGCATCTCCAGGGTCTTGTGATTTACATTCAGATGCTTGGCAACTGATTCATATTTATGATGGTCACAATGTCCCAGGGTCATGTGAAGTGACCAAAACCTGCTGCAACCACCCAGCAGATGGGGGGAATAAAAACCAAACCCCCCCCCACCCCCGCTGCCAATCCTCAACAGAAATGTCACAACCATGAAAACCTCGGGCAGGAGGAAGAGCGCCACTGGGTGGGCAGGCAGGTGTCTTGCTCGGCTGTGCCTTGGAGGGCACTTTTTTCAGTGCCATTGTAACTTCGAACAGTCACTAAGTGAATTGTTGTAAGTCGAGGACTACCTGTACTTTATCACTTTTTTCCTTTTTTTTTTGTCATCAAGTTTTTGACACCTTGCTAGGCGACTGGTGGTACTCGGATATTGCCATATCCTAAAAGTGGTACAATGGGTGAAAAGGTTGAAAAGCCCTGACTTAGATCTTCAATTCAAGGGTGGGCAAGAAATCACAAAGCCATAGGATCGCCCTCTGTGGTAGTACAGAAGGCAATGCAGCTTTAGGGGACTATTTAGAAGTTAAGTGCATCCAGCTGAAGTAGTGATTACAGTACAGTTTTTAGCTAACGTGATGACCATTAGAGTGGAAGGCCAATTGTTTTTGTTCTGCATGAAGAGCCCTTCAGAGGAAGCATATCAAGTGCTCAGTTTAAGAACATTCTAAGAGCGGCACAGTTATTTCTACTAATGGTCAAACATTTGATATTATTATAATAGCGTGAGCCGTGTGTTTTGCTCTCTTCCCTGGCCAAAAGAAAGAGATTCTTAAAAAGCATTAAACATTTATGAAGTCTGAGGAAGTTCCATAAACTATTTTCCTTTTGGGATTATATCTTAATATTTAATTGTCAAAATGGTCTCAACCACTTATTGGCAATGATTGCTAAAACTCCAGGAATTGCTAGAAGGAGATTGGCCAGGCTAATTTTTGGATTGCTGACAAGAGCAAAAGGACTTCTGGTTTACTGGAAGCAGATTTTAAATGTGAGCTCCTAAATTCTTTCCTAGTGGGAAAATATTGCTCCTCACATAAACAGACATACCTGCACTCAAGGAGAAACATGTTTATTCTCTCAAATACTTCCTGGTGTCGTTTTCTTTTCCAAAACTAGCAAGGTACTTGCTTGTTAAAATCAATAAAGCATGCAACATTTAGATCCACTAGCAGATCTGGCATTTCGAGTATCTTCGTTTTTCTACTTCTATGGTTCATGATTCAGATTGCTTTTAGAAACACATTTAGGACAACTTGTTAGGAAGGGGGAATCAATAAGACTTAAAAGCATTTAGCTTTTTCTATGTTGCTTCCACTTAAAAGGTAGCACCCCCCCCCCCCATCTGTCAAAGAGATCCCAGGAGTTGTGACCTGGTAGCTCGGCTAAGAAATCAGAGCTGAAAAATCTAGCAAGGCAACAGAATTGAGGAACAAGAAAAACCCTAGGACATTTCACTGTAAATCACAGTTCACAGAGGAAGTGTTCCCTGTCCAAGCAGAAAATTTTTATTCTAGTCTTTTGTTTATTTATTTTGTCTTATTTGGCTAGCCCACTCCTAATTCTGAGCAGCAAAAAAGGTTTAAAAATAAAAAAAAATATCAATAACTTAAATCCAAAACATACAAACCAAAAGGAAAAAAACCTGGCAACAGAAAATAAAAAATAAAACAATATCAATAACTTAAATCCAAAACATACAAACCAAAGGAAAAAAAAACCTGGCAGCAGAGAATAAAAAATAAAACAATATCAATAACCTAAATCCAAAACATACAAACCAAAAGAAAAAAAACCTGGCAACAGAGAATAAAATAATAATGCCACCCATGCATATCAGACTCCACAAATTTCCTGACCTCATCCTTGGGTAAACAACCATATTTTCACTGCTTCTGGAAGGCAAAAAGGGTTTGAGGACATTCTAATTGTGCTTGGTTCAGTCTAGGGTAGTGCAACCCCCTCTAAATCTGGAATATCACCTGATTTGGGGGGTCCTAAAACCCAAAGCCACTCACTGTTGTTTAGCAGTAGCCAGCTTAAATGGGTAATGCCCAACCCAGAATGTCAGATGCTACTGTCCGGGATAAAATCAAAACTCAAAAAGAGATTTGGAGATCACTGAAAGAAAATTTTATTTAAAAGCGTTTGCAAAGGCTGGTGGATTTCTATTAACACAATCAAGAAGCCACACACAATCAAAATTGGCAATGATTTAAATACCTCCTGATCCCAATGACATGCCACATCCCTCCTCCGTGGACCCAGTTAATAGGCCCACTTTGGTCACATTCTTTCCAACCCCCTAACCTATTGTTAACTGACAACAAGTTTTTTGCCTGACAAGTTTCCCGCCTTTTTAGAAACTAAGTCTATATGATTTTTAAGTAAGTTCTCATTAAATAATGTTTATCAAAAATATATTCCCTTCACTACCCTGTAGAAATTACACCTTTAGTGACTTATCTTGTGGGGCTTCTGATATGACAAGAGTAGAGTTAGTGGTAGCCATTCAAAGAAAAAAGAAGAGTAGACTCTGAGACTATCATAAAACCTTAAAAGTGTAAGACCTAATTATCTGAGGAGCTGCTTATCGGGATATGAATCAGTTCAGATATGTTTAGCAAAGGCTTTTAAAGGTGCCCTGACTTGCAGGTATATGTCAGGAACATCATATATTCTATATACATTTAGATAGTGTCAGGTTAACAAAGATTGGCTTCAGTATGGGCAGAGATGTTTTCTAAATTAGGCCAAAAAAAAGTATCATCTTAGCTGTTAAACTGAGAAATATCAGCGTAATTAATAATCAGAAAGTACCAACATGCTTTAAAAATATATATTATTTCAACAATGAAAAACCATGGCAAGTCATACCACTACCAATAAGGCAGGGATTCTCAAACTTTTCAAATAGATTGATTTTTCTCATCACTGTGATACAACAAATTCAGGATTCTGCTCTAAAAATATATAAATTTATCCCTCGGGAAATGCAGTTTGGAAATTAAGACTGACAGAAAATGTATTTCATGTAAGAATTCCCTTTGTGATGGATGACATTTCTCAATAATATGTTAGAAAATTTGATCCTGGTTATTTTACTCGCAGAAATGAGTACATAAGGAGAAATAGCTGAATATCCCTCTTGAATGACAATGATAAAACCATGAATGCACACAGATAATTTTTCCTCATTTAATTTCCCCTGCTTCTTAATATTGCTGATAATAGCACACAATGAGGTTATTAAAAACAATTGTAAAAGCCTTGCTAGTTAAGAAGCATCAGCTGCAATCTTAAACTAATTGGCCAGACTCTCCCCAAGAACTGGGTTGATGTAATGCACATTTATGCCAAGATATAAATAGGCATACGTACATACAGTATAAAATTTGGGATAAATTTTCATTCATAAATGCACACTAGTTTCTATTAAAAATGAACAATAGAAATTAAAATTTCATTCAGAACTTAAGTCCCAGTATTTTCAATAAAATTAGCACTAAAATATTTTTCCCTACTCTGCTCAGACAAGCTGGCTATCTAGAAAAGTCCTGTAAAAGCTCTGATTCTATTCAAGCATGTCATAAATGGTCCAATTTCTCTAAGAGGTCCTTTAAGCTTTCCATCTTGCCCAGAGAACCAGAAAAAATATATATGAGGTTTCGGCTGACCTGTTGTATGTTCAGCAGATTCTTACAAATCACTGCAAACTGATTAAATTTAGCATCCCTGGAAAAAGAATCCCACTGAACTAGACAAGCATGCAAAATTTGGGGAGAAAGTTTCATTTGTGGCTAGGCACATCAAGTTTGATTAAAAAGAAATCAATAGAAGTTAAATTCTTCCTTAGGTATTTCAGTCTCATTATTTTCAATTTAATTAGAGTCTTCTTCCTCTTCTTTCTCTTCCTCTTTTTTCCCTTTCTGGCAAGTCCTTGCAGTTTTCTTGGCAAGATTTTGGAACTGGTCTGCCATTGCTTTCTTCCTAGGGCTGAAAGAGTGACTGGCTCAAGGCCACTCAGTTGGCTTCGTGCCTAAGGCAGGACTAGAACTGGTGCCAATTCTGCTAACATCGGATGTTCTTGCTTGACAATATATGAAGATGCAGACATTTTCTATTTAACCTGTGTATTACTTTTAGAGTTAAAATTAGATGGTGCTGGAAGGGAGGGGGAAGAATGTGCTTGGGGACTAGTTAGCCATAACAATATCTCAGTAGAGTATTCTTCAAGGTTGGTTGTAATAAGACGAGATAAGTAATGGCTGGTTATGCAATGGGAGGGAAAGTTCGGCACTTCAAACTAATTGGAGAATGTGATTAATGACTGTTAAATGAAGGAGTGAGTTATGCTTAGATACTGTGTGTTTGGGGGAGGAGAATTCAGATTTTGGCTTCTCTATGTACCTGCCGAAGCTATGTTGCAATTAAAGATTCTTTAAGGTAAACAATGCCTCAAAGTTCTTTGAAGAGCTTTCGGAACCATGACATCTGGTTTCTAGCCTTATGCCTTAATTATTACACCAAACTGGCTCTCTGGAGCTAAAATATAAGCTCACTTTCCCCCCACTCTGCCTGGACCAACTGGCTAGGCTGTCTTTGTGTAAAGAATGGAGCACAATCCTGCTAAGCTCTGACTTTGCCTCTGTGTGTTTGTGTGCAAAGCCCTATTGCTGTCACTAGTCCTGGAAGCATCATTCTTTCTGCATCCTACTTTTGTTCACATTAATGCTCTGAATTTTAACATTATTGTTGATCAGTTGTACTGTCACTTCTGATTCTTCAGAATTATTACCTTTTAATAGTATTTTGAAGACAGAAATGTAAGCCAGGCATAATATTGATACTGGTGTTGAAGGGAACTGAACTTGTTTTCCATGCTCAAGGTTTTTTTTTATCTATGTCTATAGTCTTAACTGCTCAGAAATTACATAAAATATGTGAAGTCCTTTCTTTGCCATGTTCCAAAATATTTTGTGTGTATCAGAATATGTATGTCTAAGTTTAAAAGTGTATTATTCTGTGCTCTTCACATTTTGTTTCCTCAGCATGGTTGGGCCTGGTGTATGGGACAGAATATAAATTGGATTATGAGAAGCTTTTGTCGGTTTTATGTTATCACCATGGGTTGATTGATGCTTCTGACTGGCTGAAATGCGATACTGTCAAGAATAATGTCAACATTAGCATCAGATGACAAGATTATCAGGAACTCTGGAATAACTATTGTTACTGCCTTCTTTTCTGCTATTATTGCTTTGCTTTTGTTATTGCTGTGTAAAAACAGAGATGAAAACTTTATTGCAGTCATTAACCAGCACAGTGAAAAAATATAGAATATCATCAAAATGTAAACTTCAGGTTACTGATCTGTAGAAACTTGCATCTGTTTTTTAGATTGCTTGATAGGAATTTGCTTTCCCAACAATGGACACCTTTCCATTTAATTTTTTTCACCCAGATTTGCAATTTTTTTTCTAGTTCATAGGGCCAGTAAATATCTCTTGCCTAATCTTTAGTTAGGAAAGAATCAGAATAAATTAAAACAATATAGTATCAACAACAATTCTGATATTGTTTGAGAAATACTAAGATACAGAATACAGAATAACAGAGTTAGAAGGGGCCTTGGAGATTTTCTAATCCAAACCCGGAGAAATGGCTGCCCAATCTCTTCTTTAAAATCTCCAGTGATGGAGACCCACGACTTCTGGAGACAAGCTGTTCCACTGATAAATTATTCTCTGTGTCAGGAAATTTCTCCTTAGTCCTAATTTGGATCTCTCCTTGATAGGTTTCTGTCCATTACTTCTTGTCCTGCCCTCAGGTATTTTGCAGAATAGGTTGACTCCCTTTTCTCTGTGACAGCCCCTCAAGTACTGGAAGACAACCTGGAACTAAGGAGAAACTTCCTGACAGTGAGGACAATCAACCAGTGGAACAGCTTACCCCAGAAATCATGGGCTCTCCATCACTGGAGATTTTTAAGAAGAGACTAGACGATCACCTGTCTGAGATGGTAGGTTCTCCTGCTTGAGCAGGGGGCTGGACTAGAAGATTTCCAAGGTCCCTTCCAGCTCTATTCTATTCAAATGTCACTCTAGTCCTTCTTTTCATTAGATTAGACATACTTAGTTCCTGCAACCATATATCATGTTTTAGCCTTCAAACGCCTAATCATCTTTGTTGCTCTTCTCTGCACCCTTTCTAGAGTCTCAACATCTTTTTTTGTATCGCGGTGATCAAAATTGGATGCAGTATTCCAAATATATACTAAGGCAGTATAAAGCAGTATAAATACTTCACCTTTGCACTTTCTCTCTGTTGATGCAGCTTAGGACTGCATTGCCTTATTTTGCAGCTACAGCACACTGCTGGCTCATATTTACATGGTTGTTCACTAGAATACCTAGATCCCTCTCACAGTTACTGTTGTTGAGCTAAATACCACCTATTCTATACTTGTGCATTTGGTTTTTTTTCTTGCTTAAGTGTAGGATCTTACTTTTCTCACCACTAAATTGCATTTTGATGGTTAGGGCCCAGTGTTCAAGTTTGTCAAGATCCTTCTAGATCTTTAGCCCATCTTCTAAAGTGTTGGCTATTCCCCCTAGCTTGATGTCATCTGCAAATATGATGATTTCCCCTTTTATTCTCTCATCTAAATTGTTTATGAAGATGCTGGAGACAAAACCATGTTTACCTACAAGTAGATTCAATCCCATTGAGGACTACATGTTGAGCGCAGTTGGTCAACCAATTATGAATCCCTCTGATGGTGATACTATCTATCCCACATTTTTTTTTAATCTTACCAAGAAGTAAATTGTTGTCTACTTTATCAAATGCCTTACTGAAGCCCAAGTATACCATGTCCATAACATTTCACTGGTCCATTAATTAAGTAACTTTGTAATAATGATTAAGAATGCAATAAGGTTTGTGTAGCAGAATTTCTTTTTGACAAACCGTATTGGCTTCCAGTAATAGCTTTGCCTATTTCTAGATGTTCACAGATCCACTACTTCAGGGGTCACCAATCCCCGGTCCGCAGCCCACTACCGGGCTGTGGACTATTTGCAACCAGGCCACGCAAGTGCCAGCCTGCCACTTGTGTGACCCAGTTCCCCTGTCCTTCCCCTCCGCTGGGCCGCCAAGTCGCAAAGGTTGGGGACCAGTGCACTACATCAATATCTTTTCCAGGATCTTCCCAGGTATTGATGTTAGGCTGATTAATCTGATCATTTTTTTTCTTTTGAAGATGGGAACCACATCAGCTCTTTTCCAGTCCTCTGGCAATTCCCTGATTATTCAAGTTATTTGAAATATATAGTTGAGTGTAAGCTCCTTCAGAACTCTGGGATGTAATTCATCTGGTCCTGGGAATATAAACTTGTCTAGAGCAGCAGTCCCCAACCTTCGCAGCTTGGCTGCCTGGCTGGGAGGGGGGAGACAGGGGAACCAGACTGCATGAGCAGTGGCTTGGTGTGCTGGTGTGTGCGCGCACACTGCTCCATTCACACAACAGAGAAGAGAGGCCTTTGGGATGCAGTTTCACGCTAACCTCCTTTGTCAAAGCTGGTGCCAAATGGTGGTATAAATACATCTACTTTCTTAATCAATTTTGTCAGACTTCTGTGATTCCAGAGTACTTAATAAGAGCTAAATTCTATTTGGTACAGTAATCTTGGCATCAAGACTATGAGATTTCAACTGCCAAAATTACACCTATAGGTTGTTTACATCCAATACTGTTGCTAAATGTACCTTGGAGACTTGAGAGCTTTGCCTCATTTTAGTTTCATAATCAAAGTTGCATCTGAATGTAACTTATGTTCTTGCTATTTGTCTCCCTGTCCATAATAAAAAAGTTGTCATTTACATTCCCATTCCCATTAGAAAGTTATTATAATTGCTTATTCTCTTTTTTAATTTTTTCCCCTTTTTCTTCCTTCCTTTTCTTTCCTTCTTTCCATTTTTGGTCCACCATGTTTTCCTTCAATTATTACAGCAATCACATCTTTTTGACCAGCAACGGCTGCTCCACCCTTTCTCTAGAATAGCAATACAGCTGCAACTTGTATGTCCACATGTAATGCTGAAGTCTTAATGAAGACTCTAGAGCAGGGCTTTTCAACCGGTGGTACGTTGGCACCTGGCAGGTGGTATGCGTATGACAGGTTGAACAGCACTGTAAAAAAAATGTAAAAGAAAAGTGTAAAAATGGATGAGGTGACATGGCAGCAGCACCACACAGGCTTGTGGGAAAGTCAGCTGGAACTGCACATTGCCTGGGTCCTACTGAGAGCCCAGGATCAAAGCGTGCAGCTCCAGCTGATTGGGGGGTGGCAAGCGGCCTCACACAGTCTTCAGGCACAGATTCAGCTGGAGCTGTGAGAGGCATTGCCTGGGTTCTGCTGAGGGGGAGAGTAGAGAGGATATTAAAGGGGGTGACAGAAGAGAGGATATTAAAGGGGGTGAGGACTACCTGTACTTTATCACTTTTTTCTGGGGGGCGGGTTTGGTCATCAAGTTTTTGACACCTTGCTAGGCGACTGGTGGTACTTGAATATTGCCATATTCTAAAAGTGGTACAATTGGTGAAAAGGTTGAAAAGCCCTGCTCTAGTCTAGAGCCTCATAAAAGTCGCTATCATACAGTAATTTTTAGGAAAAAATATTGCAGTATGTAAAAAATAACTACTAATGATAATAAAGTTGCCTTCAGAGGATCCCTTGGTCAAAATTATGGTATATTCCTAGCATAGTTCTTTATTTCATTCTTTACTTATTAAATACTAACATCCTCAGTCTCCATCTTTCTAAGAGTTAGGATCCATACAAATAATATGGCAGTTATGCACACTGTGTGAATGTGTGAATATGTGTGAATCTAAAAATAAAGTTTGCAGTTTTGATGGGAATGGTTAATTGAGTCTGTTCTACCTCATTTTAGAAGTAACTATTTCTTCACTGATAACATTCAGTGAATAAATGTGATATGTGTGCAGCACACCTCTTGAAAAAAATCCTTTGTTCCTGCATTCATCTCTCTCTATATTAAAATATGATTTCACACCTGCGTGGCAATAGAATACATTACACATTGTTAGAACCTGCTGATGGTTCCTACAATCAAAATAATTCTGATCCACACTTCCATATTAGTGTCAGCAGTTGAATAGTATATAGCAGTGTTTCTCAATCTTGGTGACTTTAAGAAGTGTGGACTCCCAAAATTCCCCTAAGCAATCCTGGGAATTTTAAGTCCACACATTTTAACATTGCCAACACTGAGAAACATTGGTGTACAGTATCAGCATATCAGTATAATACCAATGATGAATCAGTTCTGAAAAAGCAAACAGGTCCTTATACTTCTAAGAACAAATAGCCAATCATAGAATGTCAATCTCCAGGCCTTTATCCTGCAGTGGATAGACAATGGCTAAAATAATCTGTACATGAGGGCATGACATAATGATGATATTATGGCATGATGATGACATTCCAGTACATTGATGTTAAACCTAGTCTCTTTCTTCTATCAAATTTTAAAGATTTCCCCTTACTTTAACAATTAATGGCAGCAAAGCATAAGTACTTCTCCACACTAATTGCATCTGCAGATAACTGACCAGCAACCCTCTTTAAAGTGAGACATCTTCTCCTGGGGAAAGAGGATACAGAGGTCCATCTAAAGGGGCGCTGAGGAATGTGTTGATTTTCTAGAAGACAAAATTGTTCGGCTTCATTACCAGTAGGATGCCGGCATGGCTGCTGGTCTGGTGAAGCATCTGGGGCAGGTCCTTGCCTTGTTATCTGGGAACAGTTTGATCCTGCTGCTCCTGTGGAAGTGGACGGGATCCTAAGGAGTATGCTCACAAGCACCTGTGTTTTAGATCCATGCCCCTCCTGGCTTGTAAGAGCTTCCTGGGAGGTGACATATGGGTGTGTTCTGGCGATGATTAATGCTTCCCTGAAGGTGGGGTAGTGCCCCAGCACTTTAAAGAGGCTGTGGTCCGCCCACTTCTTAAGAAGCCATTGCTGATTCCACCCTGTTGGATAATTTTTTACCTGTCTCCAATCTTTCCTTTTGGGAGAAGTTTGTTGAGAAGGTAGCTCCAGAGGTTCTTTGATAAAATGAATTATCTAGACTCTTATCAGTCAGGATTCAGGCTTGGATATGGGAGGAAACAGCATTGGTCACTGTTTTTGAAGATCTCTGGCAGGAGTGGGATGGAGATAGTGCATCTATCCTTGTTCTACTTGACCTCTCGTAGGACTTCAATACCATCAACCATATCCTTCTGGAGCAAGTTTTGTTTAACATCTACTACATGAAGCTGCTGGGTGAGATCATCCGCCACCACGGATTGAGATATCATCAATATGCTGATAATACTCATCTATGTGTCTCAGCCCACGATGAGTTAAATGATGCCATGACCTCCCTCTCGCAGTGCATGGAGGCTGCTAGGGACTGGATG
>NW_015393784.1:11818-13417 GCF_001527695.2 Protobothrops mucrosquamatus | reverse complement strand
GCGCTGGAAACTTCCGCATTTCCCTAAATGTCTTATTGTTTGGTGTGAAAATAACGCGAGGCAGTCCTTGACGCACAGCGGACGTAAGAGTAAGAATTTCGTGCAGGCGTTTGGAGAGGTTCGCTCCAGGGCAAGCGGGGGCCTTTCTGGAGGAGGAAGGACCCTGACCGAGGCCTAGTGTGGAGCGGGGTGGTCTAGTGGGGGTAAACCGAGGAGCCGGCACGGATTTGGGGCAGGTCTCCTGGTTCGGAGGGCCGCAGCTGGAAGGGGTCCCGATGGAAGGCTCCGGCCTGGCCTCGGCGTGGGGCGGCAGAGGGGCTCGCCCAGGGCTTGAGGCCTCGATCCGGTTCCCCAGCGAGGCAGAAGAGCCTCTTTCGAGGCGAGGCCTTTTCTTAACGGGAAGCCGAGAGGGGAGGATGAGCTGAGGGAGAGCCCCTCGTCCCTCTCCCAGGCCCCTGCCTGGCCCCTGCTCTCTGGGCAGAGGCCTTGCAGGCCCTTCCGCAAAAGGTAACGCAGCCCGCCGCTTCCTCCGTCTCTTGCTTAGGCCCGGCTGGAACTTCCTCCTTTTGACAAATTGGTGATTGTGTGTGTGTGTGTGTGTGTGTGTGTGAGAGAGAGAGAGAGAGAGAGAGAGAGAGAGAGAGAGTGTGTGTGTGTGTGTGTGTGTGTGTGTGTGAGAGAGAGAGAGAGAGAGAGAGAGAGAGAGAGATCCCCCCCCACACACACACATTCGTCCTTCTGGATCTCCTGCGTTGAGCTTGCTTGTCTGGTTGACCCGAGAAGGAGAAAAGGCTTTTACAAGTTCTTCTTAAGCTGGGTGTAAGAGGAAACTGATCAAAAGGGTCTTGGGAAAAAGGTACGATGTGCTGGGGCTGGAGCGGAATTATGCAAGGGGGGGGGGAATGGGAAATGTGGATATTTGGGGCTCTAGAATTGGCACAATGTCCTGTAATTAACCTAGAAGCAGAGGGAGATGAAGCCCAACGTGAATAGAATAGAATATGGAATGAATAGAATATGGAATGAATAGAATAGAATATGGAGTGAAGAGAAGAGAAGAGAAGAATGGAATAAATAGAATCGAATAGGAGAATGGAATGAATAGAATAGAATAGAACAGAATAAATAGAATAGAAGAATAGAATAGAATAATAGAATAGAATATGGAGTGAATAGAAGAGAAGAATGGAATAAATAGAATAGAAGAATAGAATAGAATAGGAGAATGGAATGAATAGAACAGAATAAATAGAATAGAATAGAAGAATAGAATAGAATAGAATAATAGGAGAATGGAATGAATAGAATAGAATAGAATGAATGGAAGAATAGAATAGAATAGAATAGAACCTTGGAGATCTTCTAGTCCAGCCCCCTGCTCAAGCAGGAGGACCCATACCATCTCAGACAGGTGAATGTCCAGTCTCCCCTTAAAAATCTCCAGTGATGGAGCGCCCACGATTTCTGTCAGGAAATTTCTCCTCAATTCCAAGTTGTTTCTCTCACGTGCCTTTAGAAAGTCTCCATTTGTGGTGTGTAGATGGGTCTGGATGTTGTTGGTTTTTTTTCTCACTATTTGATTTTGCTGGTTACAGGAAG
>NW_015393784.1:6188-8146 GCF_001527695.2 Protobothrops mucrosquamatus | reverse complement strand
AACAGCAACTACGCGAATGATCATAACTTGAGGACAACCTGTATTTGTACATCTTTTCTAATAGTAGTCTTGACTTCCCATCTAATTTGGAGGAGGATAGGTTAAGTTGCTGTATTAATTTCTGTCCCAGGTACTGGATGTAGTTGTCAATTACCAAATAGACTATTTTGTCATCCAAATGAGATTCCCCCCCCCCCCCCAGTAGTTTGAGTGTCACAGAAAACCACAAAGCTTTTGCATCACTGTGAATACAATTTGCTGCAAGTATGCTGGGCAAATATTTTGTAAAAGCCAGGGGAATTTGGACTGCGTTGCCTGGCAAAACAAATCAAGATGAACAATTTAAAAAAAAAAATTAGGCAAGGCTTGACCGAGGGTGAAGATTTTAGAAACCCAATGAATAGCCTACTGTAAACAAGAACGATCAAAACAAGATTGCACAATAAATTTTAATTTGTCGTGCAGCAAATTACAAACAGGCAACTGCTTCAATTAACTTGTGGCATGGCTAGATGTACTGTACGTGTAGAATTTTTCACTGCAGTTTGCGTTGTGTGCAGCAAATAGCAGACAATCCCTACCACTCACCAGTGTTTTTTGTAACTGTGTAACGTGACCTACTTCCAGGACAGACAAATGCAAACAATGACTATTTCAATCTACAAAATAGAATTGTCCCGGGCAGAAAGCAGCTTTCTAAGCATGTGTACATCTGGGGAATTCAGAGGTTTAGGCATAGGGCGTACTTTTCTGAACAAGCCAAGCCATGTGTAGCCTGTCCTACGATGAGATATATTTTCTCTTTTCTCCCCCCGCAGAAAAATACAATAGTTTCCACTATATAAGAGCAGTACTGTAAGCCGGGACCCAAGATCCTAGCAAGTAAGCAAGCATTTGATTTCTTTGTAACAGGAACGGCTTTGTATCAACATTTAAACAGTATTTCTCAAATCTTACCAACTTTTAAGATGTGTGGACTTCAACTCCCAGGATTCCCCAGCCAGCCATGCTGGCTGGGGAATCCTGGGAGTCGAAGTCCACACATCTTAAAAGTTGCCAACATTGAAAGACACTGCAGTGTTAAGTGTGTATCAGCACTGCAAAGGGGTAAACTTTCCATTAAGTTTCTACAGCCAAATCTTTTGCTCAGTAAGCCTCCATTTTTGGTTGCTGGATCCTTCCAAAAAACACCCATCACCCCCACCACAGGACGCTAGACCAGGGGTAGGCAACCTTGGCCCTTTTACGACTCGTGGACTTCAACTCCCAGAATTCCTGAGCCAGCCGTGCTGAGGGAAAAGGGGAGAGGTTTCCATGCTGAGCCACGCTGGCTCAGCAATTCTGGGAGTTGAAGTCCACGAGTCACAAAAGAGCCAAGGTGGCCTACGCCCGCACTAGACCAAGCGATCTTTGCTCTTGCCTCATCGTGTCCTTTCGCAGGGACCCTCCCCTTATTTTCTTTCCCCTGCTTTGAAGGTGGGGCAAAGAGGTTGCTAGCCCTGCCTCTCGCCCCTCCCCATCAATCTCCCCTCCACCGCTAATCCTCCGAGAAGGCTGCTAGCAGCAGCCTCTCTGCATCGCCGGACAGTTCCACTACAGCTTGTTGCAGCAGATTGTAAATGTTCTCCACAGAGATCATGTCCTCCACTTTACCTCCTTGGCCCCAGTAGGGCACGTAGCGCCACGCCCAGCTGCTCCACGAGGGAGGCTTAACTATGAGGTTGAGCACGTCGGTGGGATGCATTGGCCGGGCAAAGCGGCTTTGGATCTCTACCAGAAGCTGGTGGGCTGCTTTGCCAGTGCACTGAGCTGTGTTCCTGACAGATATTTCATCCAGACCAAGGTGGATGCAGAAGCTGGTGATGACGGCCAGCAGCTTCTCAACCACCGTCTCCTTGAGATTGTCCACAGAGGAGAGGCCAACTTGCAAGGTCTTCCCCCACATGTCCCTCATCAGC
>NW_015393784.1:0-2864 GCF_001527695.2 Protobothrops mucrosquamatus | reverse complement strand
CCCGAGCCAGACTTAAACCAACATTTTTATACCTTTCTTCTAACGACCATCCACACATAATCATTAGTTTGCAAAAGCAGTTCCTTGTTCTTTTGTGCTGACCTGCAGTTTCCACCTACACCCGTGTACATCTGAAACCTCTATCCGTCTGCTACTTTCACTTCCTCTTTTCCCATGGTTACAATACTCATGTTCCAAAGCAGATTATAAATAATACGTCCGTATTGTGAAACAACATAAAGTTCAAATTAAAGCTTTAAATCACTACTGTGGGGCCTATCTCAGGTTTGCTCCAGCCTCATCTTATTATATGAGGAGGGGGCTATATCTTCATCTCCCACATAGGTAACATCAGCAGTGCTAGTAAGTAAGGAGTGCTGTTTTCACGGAAAATCAGAGATTTATAGAAAGAACCTATCAAGAAAAAAATACTTTTCAAGAGGAGACATATGATATGTTGCAACTAATTCAAATAACAATGATTTCAAACCACAAAGAAATCCAAAATAACTTTGAAACTATAAACCAATTCATCTCCAATTTAACTTTACAACAACAAAAAAATCTCAGGAAACAACAACAGAGAAGAAACAGATAAAACAGACAACTGAATACAAATTTGAGGATAGAGACTTAAAGATGGAACCTAACAAAACAAAGAAGTATGATTTACCCCAAGTGGGAAAAAAATTACAAGAAATACTGGATTTGGAAAAGACAACTTATATATAACACCACAAAACAAATTTGAAGATAAGAAAAAAGATTGGACAAAATGGACTGCAGAGATGCCAGGAAAAACACTAGAACTGGAGAGATAAAAAATGATAACAGAAGCAGAGAGAAAAAGATTTTCAACAAAAATGCATAAGCAAAGGCCTCTCACAAAGATATTGTACTTGACTTACCTTTTATATCTACAGTAACACCTACAAGAATATGGAAAGATTCTTTGACTCAGCAGAACATTAAGAAAGATACTGGGCAAAAGAAAAAGGCTAAAGTGAAAATTAAGAAAATAGACGATGGGGCCTATCAGAGAGAATATTTAAAAAAGAAACACCTGTTCAAATATGGTTAAAGAAATAGAAAAATTTTGGATGTGAATTTGACTTTAAGAGGGAAGAGCCCCTCAAGTAATATAGTACTTTCTTCTTCTTTTTTTATTTTATTTCTTGATATGAGTAATATAAAAGTTGGAATGGCTTATATAAAGTAAATGTTTTATATATCTAAAGGTGATTTGACTTTAAGAAAATTACAATGGATTAAAAATGTTTTGAATAAGAGTTAAAAGATTAGATTTATTAAATAGAATATTTAAAGATTAAATATATTTTTAATTATGGTAAAAAAGAACGAATTTTTTGGGGAAATAAATATGTATTAGCTTATAGGAAATAGGGATTTTAAGTAGCATACTATGTTTTTATTTTTTAAATTCTTATTTTTTCTTTTTTTAGTCTTATTTATTCCTTAAGAAAGGTAAAAGTATTGGGTTGGCTTACATGAGAAAAAATAGACTTAAATATTTAAATGTAATTAACTTTGAGAAAATCTTAACCAGTAAGAATGTTTTGAACAAACAAGAACTGTAAACAGGATCTATGATGAGACAACCAGAATGACTAGATAGAAAAGGAGTATTATATTGATGTGATTATTATCTGTAGAACTATTAGAAAACTTTTATACTCAATCATCATTCATTAAAGCAACAAGAATTGTATTAACTTAAGGTTGGTAAAAGAGAACATTATGGGAAAAAGAGGAAATCAAGTAAAGTTATTACGTGGATTATAGAATATAGAAATCAACGGTTAGTGAATTTTTCTTAAATGTAAACCCAGACAACACACAGTTTACCGAATATTAAGGGGATTATGTTAAAAAATGAATAAAACATATTTAAAAAATAAAATAAAATAGTTAACCAGCTTAAAATAAAATAAAAAAGTAAGGAGTGGTGTTTGCTGTCAGTTTATATTCTGGTGTCTTGCCTGTCTGTGTGGGTGGGGGTGGTCTTAGGGCAGTGTTTCTCAACCTTGACAATTTTAAGGCATGTGGACTTCAACTCCCAGAATTCCACAGCCAGCAATGCTGGCTGTGGAATTCTGGGAGTTGAAGTCCACAATGCCTTAAAATTGTCAAGGTTGAGAAACACTGTCTTAGGGGTTTTTAGGGGTTCAAAGGCCCTCCCACTCCAGCTGCTGCGACGCTGCTTCCTCTTTTGCCCGCTGGTCCCTCCCCCCCTCCGTCCCTCCCCGGGTCCAGCCCGCGATCGGGAGGAATCGAAAGCCACCGCGTCTCGACCGCGCCTTCAGGGCTGCCGTACCTCAGACCACCATGAGGGGGCAGCAAAGAGGGAATAACGCCCATCCTTTGGCTGCGCTCCGCCAAGTCGCCCGCAGTTTTGCAGCTCACATCTGGCAGGGGGAGTCCGCGGGCTTAGCCTGGCTTCCTGCCCGGTATTATTGGGGGGGGGGGGGAGGTCCGGGATCCCGCCCCCTCCTCCGCCTTTCCAGGTGACCCCTCCCCACCTGCACACACACAGAGACAGACACACCCCACTTCTCTGGATTTACGGGAAAGCGCCGCTCCTCTCCCCTCCGCCTTTCCAGGTGACCCTTCCCCACCTGCACGCATACACAAACACACACACGCACCCCACTTCTCCACTTCCCCGGATTTACGGGAAAGCGCCGCTCCTCTCCCCTCCGCCTTTCCAGGTGACCCTTCCCCACCTGCACACACACACACACACACCCCACTTCTCCACTTCCCCGGATTTACGGGAAAGCTCCCCTCCCCTCCGCCTTTCCAGGTGACCCCTCCCCAGCTGCACACACACACAAACACAAACA
>NW_015393783.1:19943-25669 GCF_001527695.2 Protobothrops mucrosquamatus | reverse complement strand
GGCTCAACAATCTGGACCAGTTGTAGCTTACAAATACACTTCAGGGACAGTAGCCATCTACCTGTACCTTGCAATCAAGAGGAGATTAAAGCCTGGGTGATTGTGAACAATCTCATGTTCTAGGGAGGATTATAACTGGCCTGTTGGGTAAAGCTGAATGAAGTTCTCTTGACCACAGTTACCACTGGAACAAAAACTCGAGTTGGATGAGTTACCAATCCAGAGCCATTCCATAACTTCCTCCTTATCTTATTGCCATGGTGCAGCCACGAATATGGGCTGGAATATCTGGACTGCATGTCCCAAATTCAGTTATTCAGTCCTGACTATCTTCAAAAGCACTCAGTAATATACATGGTTCCTTTTTTTAATAGCTTCAGAAACATTGGAGTGAGAATTAAATACTCTTTTATCTCTGGATCTGACCAGGTACTTAAAATATGGGCATCCTTGGTTTAGATTCAACCCTGTGGTCATGATACTGCATACACTGTCAAGGTACATACAGTTCTCACAGTCCATCTGTGTGAGTACTTCTTCTGACCTGCATCATAGGTTGACCCTGATCCTAGCACCACTGAGAACCAGACAGTCCACCTGAGCTGACTGTAGATTAAACTATTTGAACTCTGATATTGTGGTTTGTAACACATGATTTAGCTTTGCAAACCCATATAATTGCATTTTATTTAATAAATCATTGGTAACGATAGCTTAACATAAAAGGTAAAGCTAACCACAAGCTGTCTTCATCCTGTAAATTTGGATTTTTTTGTTTTTGTAATTGAGAAGGCTATCTTTTTTCCAATGTACTGTCTTTATTATTGTTCCGTTAGCTTTTAATTTATTTTTTATCATTTTGCTGTTTTTAAACTCTGGCATTTACAGTAAATCATCTGGAGATACATCCAAGTTAATAGATTGTAGATGAAAAGAAAAAAAGATAGATAGACAGACAGACAGACAGACAGACGGCTTTTTCACTGCATTGTCTTAACCAAATCCAAGCATTTTTTGCTTAGCTAATTGGAAATCAAATCTGCTAAAGTCTTGTAAAACTTTACATTTATAATCCAAAATAAGAATATTCAGATCCTCACTATTCAGATCCTCGCTACAGTCTGTCCTTCATCATAGGCATCTTCTGCAACAATTGTGTTTATAAATGGATCAGTACCATTTCCTTTTTCTGAAAAGAGACACAGAACAGTTTAACAGAATGTTTAATCTCACAATACATCTAGTCAACATATTCAGCATCATTTATTACTAGGAAATGGAAAAAACCAAGAGCTTTTCACTATATGTGTGCACATGTTAACACACTTTTAAAAACTCTAAGCCAAAGGTAAGTAGTTTTGGGTTCTGATTTCCACAGAGACCTCCCTTTTAAGCTTTTCAGTCAAACCATACTTTAATGATATAGAAGACTCCACATCCTGAAGGTGCCCATCCATATGTTACCTTTGATCTGATTGAACAGGCACAGCTTAGGCAGAGTTCTCCCTCCAGAGCTATGCTCCCTCTATTTCTATTTCAATACTACTACTACTACTACTACTACTACTACTACTACTACTACTAATAATAATAATAATAATAATAATAATAATAATAATAATAAGTTGGAAGGGACCTTGGAGGTCTTCTAATCCAACCCCTATTCAGGCAGGAGACCCTATACCATTTCAGACAAATGGTTGTCCAGTCTCTTTTTAAAAACTTCCAGTGTTGGAGCATTCACAACTTTATAGAGTCCAGAGAAGAGCAACAAAGATGATTAGGGGACTGGAGGCTAAAACATATAAGGAACGGTTGCTGGAATTGGGTATGTTTAGTCTAATGAAGAGAAGGATGAGGGGTGACATGATAGCAGTCTTCCAGTATCTCAGGGGCTGCCACAAGGAAGAGGGAGTCAAGCTATTCTCCAAAGCACCTGAAGGCAGGACAAGAAGCAATGGATGGAAACTAATCAAAGAGAGAAGCAACCTAGAACTAAGGAGAAATTTCCAGACAGTTAGAACAATTAACCAGTGGAATAACTTGCCTCCAGAAGTTGTGAATTCTATTCATTACTTTTTAATTGCAAACTAGATTGTAATGTATATCTAAGCATAAATGCTAATATACACATTATTTTCTCTTTCTTTCATTTGCATTTATAAATGTTTAGGTAATTGGGAAATGAGCACTTTAAGCCTGTAGGCTTTCCTGGAGGAGCTCTAGATGGTAACATATATTATTGCAATATGTGTGGCCCATTTATTTGCACTGGGACTCCTCTGCTTATACTACTGAGTAGGACCCAGGGCTTCTATCACAAGAGGTGACACCACAGTGGCACCACTGCCTCTAATGATCCCGACAGGAGTCTTCAGCATATCAGGTGTTCCTGAGTAGTCATTCGAGGTTGTATAATTGTCCCAGAATACTTTGGAGAATTCTTCTCAGGGGCTTTATAGGAAATGTGAACATCGTAGTTGGGAGACACAAATGCCTGGCAAAGAGGGCTTTACTGGGCCTCTCAGTATCCAATAGTTGTGAGAGGCTGTGGGGTGTCTGCAGAGAAGTAAAAATGTCAACAGGATAGCATACCAAGTGATTGAAGCTTCATCCTTTTTTGTATGTGAAAAAAAAGCAGGGTTTCGGTCACAAAGATGCACTTATTGACACACATACCAAGGGTCCTATGAGAATACAAGAGGCTGATAGTGGTCGTCATCATCATCATTATTATCACAATCATAATCATCCTTTTAGCCATTGTCTATCCACTGCCGGATAAAGGCCTCTTCTGCTTGTCCAATCAATATGCTCGAGAGCTTTCTTTTGCGAACTGGGCGCACAATAGTTGTTGGTATCATTGATCCATCTTGTTTTAGGTCTCTTTCATGGATGCTTTTTATCAAGTGGATCTATTCTATGACTGCCTTGGTCCACCTGCCATCAGTTCTTGCTATATTTTGGCCTTGTTTCAAACATAATTTCTATGTGGAGTTTTCTTTCTAAAACTCAGGCTCTCTTTCAATGACTACATGTGTGAAAGTGTTATTAGAAAAGGAGAAAGGCACTACAACTAGTGCAGAATCTTATCCAAAGGGAAATGGAACCTTTTTCAGGTCAATAATTTGCTTTCAAATGTATGCTGAGAAATGATGTGCCAGCCTAGTCAAAATAAAATGATTTAAATTAATGGAATATGATTACTCCCAATTATTTCATAATGTCCCTTTTCTATCTCATTATAGCATACATTTTGATGGCAACTTTAGGAGAGGTCTAAGTGATTACAAGTTGGGTAGCCTTGGCTTAGTTACCATACCTTTTAACTTAATTGCTCTATAGTTCCTGTTCTGAAATTTTCAGCTGACACTTGACTTTGGTTGTCTGTTTTTCTACTGAGAATGGTTACTTATACATCATCCAAGCTTTGAAAGGAACACCTGCAAAGTACAGCACATAACCAAGTATGACAACATCTATATGGTCACCAATAAGGAATACGACTTCTTTTTCACTCTTTTCACTCAGCTTTTGGAAATTATTATTACTTTATAGGTCCCCAGTATCAGGCCGTGGCATGCCAGCAACTGGGCTGCAAAAACAAAACCCCATCTGCGGGATGCAGGCAGCACACAAAACCACGTCCCCTCTGGTCCATGAAAAAACCTCTCTCCATGTAACCGGTCCCTTTGGGGCACCTCTGTTATAGGTAGACAATAATAAAATACGATTGGTGCAATAATAATGTCCCGGAGAAAAAAACAAGATCCATTTTCTTTTAACAGATGGGGAATTTTTTGTCTCCTAAAGTAAGTGTATCCATGTAACTCTACTGATTTATCTTTTTCTGTTGTTTACAAAATCTGAAACAGTCAAGACTGGAATAAAAGGAAGTTTCATTCTGGAAAGAAGGGAGTTTAACTGACCCAGGCATAACCAGTCAAACCAGTTGCATATATTTTTGTAAGTCTGACTTGCCAAACACTTGGTTTTGCCAAAAACAACAGTGTTCACTAACAAACTTGGGGCAACTGAGATGATGCATTAGAGAAAGAGGAAGAGAATATGCTTAGAAGAGCAGAACAATATATCTCAAGGTCAGAACTACTTACCCTGTACAGCTCTTGAATCCTGCAACCTGCTTAAAAGTGACTATAGTAAAACATTTTGATAGTGGACAATGTAAATTAACCCATCTGAAGGGCAGGTAAAGTACTTTTGTTTCTCCATCAAAGAAGAAAAATGATGGCTTAACAACAAATGCAACACAAGGCTACACCTTTACATACTCTAGCAAAACAGAGTTTAAAACTCAGCCTGTGTTACTAGTTAACTAAGTAACAAGCAAAGAGGCATATCAAACCATGTGAGCAAATTCTATATAAATATAGATATGAGCAGTGCTTTTTTTGTAAAAAAAAAAAAAAAAAAAAAAAAAGATGCCGGAACTCATACACATCATACAACCCGCCTTGCCTACCCTACAAGGTTCCATCCAAAAAAGGTGCCAGAACTCCATTCTGTGACAAAAAAAAAAGCCCTGGATATGAGCAAAAAGAATCTATCAATCTCCCTTTGGCACAAACTTTATAAACATTTATAAACCTTTATCAATATTTCAAACTTCAGTGGTATTTCCAGATCATCTGATAAGGATATCTTCTTTTAAAAGGCAATCTCTTCCTACCTTACGATGTCAGGATTGCAGCTTACCTTTTATTCCTCCCTTGCTTAGCAATTCATTTACTCCTGAAAGCTGTCCTCTGGGTAAATGCACATTTGAAGTATAAATACTATTTGTATCTACCTACTATTTGTATCTCCAATACCCATATGTTCATACTGGGGTCTGCACTCAGATGGTTAAAATTATTAGGAAAAAATGAATGCAAGAGTTTTTCATCCTATAACAGCTTGAAAAAGAAGGAACCAAAAGCAATTTGAGAAAAGATAGGTGTCATTGTTGGTAGAACTTTGAGTGACAATCCTATTACTGCCAGTGAAATGGAACTTGTTAGGAAAAATTGTTTACTAGACTTCAGGAAAACTAAGGGTTTAAGTGCTATTATTTCCAGCAGACAAGAGATGGAGCCAAACCTTATGTTTCAATCAGTGTGGTTTATTCTCTGAAAATTTACAAGTGAATATGAAAACAGTATAGATATTTCAGCCAGAGGCAACTCTTGGGTGTCCTTGTTTGGGCTGGAAATTGAATCAGGCTGGAGGTGGTTAATACTTGAAAGGGAGGCGTCCAGGAAATACCAAGACTGTTGATTAGACCAGGGAGATTAAAATATACCTCAGTAGACAGCAGAGGCAAATCATGTCTGACTTTGCCAAGAAAGGTACATGGATATGCTTGTAATGTCACTAGAGGTCAGGCTCAACTCAAAAACTAAAAAAGACCACAGATGCAGACTGCATCTTGTCAGATCCCGCTGGGGTGACATAGACCTTGATTTCAGGATCAGTCCAAGATTTGGCATTAACTTTATAACCCTGAATGGCTTCAGACCAGAATTTATTGATATCCTGTCTTATATAATTAGTACAGGTAATCCTTGAGTTG
The DNA here is from genome assembly GCF_001527695.2 of Protobothrops mucrosquamatus. Taxonomy (NCBI): domain Eukaryota; kingdom Metazoa; phylum Chordata; class Lepidosauria; order Squamata; family Viperidae; genus Protobothrops; species Protobothrops mucrosquamatus. The sequence goes on along the minus strand of NW_015393783.1, from coordinate 20,097 downwards.
AGCCCAAAATTTATGTTGCTAAGTGAAACATTTGTTAAGCGAGTTTTGCCCCATTTCTTGCCATAGTTATTAAGTGAGTCACTGCAGTTGTTAAGGTAGTAACAGGTTGTTAAGTGAATCTGGCGTCCCCATTGACTTTGCTTGTCAGAAGATC
>NW_015393783.1:9339-13426 GCF_001527695.2 Protobothrops mucrosquamatus | reverse complement strand
TTGTTTACTTGAAAAGTACTGTCAAAATAAACACCACTGTAATTTAGAGAAGAAACATATGTCTGGAAAGTTCCTGTCCTTTTTCTCCACTCTCCCACATAGCTACATGGTAAGAAAACTTAAATGCAGTTGAACTCCTGCTCCTCAAACAATAGAACGTCTGTTATTACTTTGTCAGAGAAGAATGCATTTTTGTTTTTGTTTTAGATTTTATTTTAAAGGTTTTGTGATATATAATGATTAGGAGCTGAAATGCACCAATGAAGACCAACAAAAAAATGGCAACAAATAGCCTCCCTCCCACCCACCTGCAGTTGTTAATTTTAGAACACATGGTGTATTAGTTGCTCAGAAAATAAAAAGTGAAGGCTGCTATTTAACATCCTTCTCTGTCTTAGGAGTTGTGCAAGCTTCTTACAGTCACCAAAGACCGATCTTTGCTGGAAAGACTTCTCGGTGTTTCATTCAACCAAAGAACAGATAATACACTAAGAATGGGGAGCTTGCCCAGATGGAAATGAAAAAGCATCCTTTTCAAGGTCATTGTGCCACTTCATAAGCCAAGAGCCTCTTATCTCCCGGACCAGAAGATGTGGAATAAAATGGAGAAACAGCAAGTACTGACATAAGAGAGCATCTACTTATTATGTTTCAGCATCATGATTAGTATTCTAATTAGAACATGTTGCCTATGAAGACATTTAACACAGAGATCTTCAAAGATGATAGAATAGCACTAAGCATCACAATACCATTGGAATTATGTTTTTACATCATAACAGGTAAGGAAGGGGGCATCTTTGAAACTTACTTTTCCCACATTAGGAATTATGGAAACTAAAATGAGTCCCTAGTTAAACAATTCTTGACATGGTAACTGAGATCTTGGAAATTCACTTCTATAAGGTAATATATTAACTTCAATATGTTATATTAAATAAAATATGGCATCAAGTCAAAACAAAAATAGATTTGGGGATAACAACTGCAATAGGCTTCAGCTCAATTTGAATGATAGCTTGTTGAACAAGTCATGATTGGCTTGGTTCCCATGACTTGACAATCCATAGACATGGTTTATAAATAATGGTTAAGATCACACAAGCTAAGCCAAAACAAAGCAGAACAACTATGGCTTATTACAAGGCAGGAACTCAGTCAGTGTGGCAGCAAATAGTTTTATGGTGTTTTGAAGTCTATTCTGCAGGGTTCATACTTTGCACTATTAAATATAATTTAGAGAACTAAAAACTTAAAGAAATTAGATTACAATCTAAAAGATTAGGTTGTTAACTGCTTGAGAAAAAATTAAATTTGTTTCTGGTCTTCATTCCAATTTAGTGTTTTAAGAATGCTCAACTATCTTCAAATACATGTATTCCTTCATTCCTATGGATAGTTAAAAGAGACAATGCTATGAATTGGAGTTTTTGTAAAATAAGCTAAGCCATTTTAGTATGCTTATAGAATTGTGTGAACTGCCATCATAACTTCTATTTGTATGAGGTTTTAGCATGCTGTATTACCTAAATTTAGCTTGATTACTTTTTGTCCAGGTAACACCTAAATCTCAGATAAATCAGGGATTATAGTTGAAAGACTGTGCAATATTAGAATATTATTACAATGAGCTATACTATGTTCTACACATTAAGCTAATATGGAAATAAAAGGATAAGTCAAAAGATTGGTGTCTTAATTGTCAGCTCCATAAAGTCCTTGGAAGTTAGGATCTGTGACTTAAAAATATAGAAATTGAAATAATTAATGATAGTCATGTGTTTGATCTCATTTTAACAGCCTGTTGTGTAAACTAAGACCCGTTCCCTTTGTGGACCAGTTTATCAAGATTGCAAATGGTATTTACAGTACTGTTGCAATGTATTCACCAGCAAATCATGGTGGTTCTGCAAATCATGGATTAATGCAGCAAGTGAACCCATCTTTATTCTTCTTAATTTGCTGTTTAACAGTTTGGTCACATATTACTTAAACTGCAGAATTGCAAAATGGAATAGAAACTGCCTGTTTACTGCTGGTGGACTATTAATACTTTTTAATGAAATTCCACAAGGAATATTCCGGGTGTTGTCCTAATTTTGCCTTAAAGTTCAGCAATTGCTATTTGCTGATGATAGGTTCCCCCTTGCTCATCATAGCCCACTAGGCTATCCAAAAATGTAGTCCTGGAATAGATTAGCATGGTGGGATCTAATAGGCATTAGAAAATCATTTTTTTAAAAAGGAAAACAAAGCATAAATACTCTCCTTACCTTTAGGAAGCAAGTCAAGGTCTAAATTAAAACTTTTGTGGTAGACGAGAGCAGCTGAAGATTGGGTTACAATGCATAGTAGTACCATTCACATAGGTTAGGATTTTATCTCTCTCTACCTTTGTTTTGAAAAAAGTAAGCAATTTTGTGACTGAAACAATGTTTGTGGTCAAAGGAGACTTCAGATAATATAAAAAGGAGAAAGGTAAGACCTGGATATGGGCCCTGGGTATTCTGTTGCTTGCCTCCATGATAGACAAAAGCCACGGTTCAACAGACTTGACATATAGGAAGGTTGTGACTATTCTGATGTTGCTGAACTATAGCTTCCAGGATCCCACCAAAATGGAATCCTGGAGGTCGGTTTCACTTTTTTATTTTTACACAGCTGATGGAAATGTGTTTGAATTCTGACCTTGCATAGGAGAATGGGTCCAGTTCTGCCTACTTCACAGGTTTGCAGTTGGGATAAAGTGGACAGATAAGGAAAAATAGATATGTTGTCACGAGCTTCTTCGAAGAAAGTCAAGATACAAATGCAAAAAAGAAATACAATAAAGACTGGTTTTGAGCTGAATTTCCTTTTACTTTGTGGGAAGAACAGCTCATGCCTTACTTAAGACTTCCTTTGATTAGTCATTATCCCTGTGAGAACCATGTTATTGGAAATAAGGGTTATCGCACAACTGTTATTTGTTGAAAACTGGGGCCAACAGTCAAATAAGGATACTATCATTTCTTCTGCTTAATATTTTTTAATGGAAAGTTTAGTGAGATAAATAAGCTAGCTGAAAATTTTGGAAGTAATCTGCATTGCTTTAGAAAAGATATGAATCAGCTCAATCTATTCAAAATGGGACAATTGGATTTTGCATTGTCTCCAGGTCATGGAAGTGACATTTATTTATTTAGTTTACACTGTAAACCAGTCAGGATTTTCTTCTGAAGTTCAAGGAATGTACTGTACATAGCACTGTAGGAAAGGCTAGGATAAGAGAATGTGACTACCCATAAGTAAGTAGTATAAAATGTAGTTTCCATGGCTTCCCACTCCAAGTCAAATTTCTATACCATGAAAGATATTTAGTCCAAATAATAAATGAAAGTATTTCTCCATAAGTTGTTCAATATGTAATGGCCTTCCAGAAATAAAAGTAGTCCATAACATTACATATACATGTGCTCACTGTGCCCCTGTATATACAGTAAATTAAATTGGGATGTGTTGGAAGCAGAATTTTATTAGAATTTCAGGAACTGTTCGTAGAATGGCTAAGAACCAAACTGGAAGACGGCATTGCGGCAATTATCCTAGGAGTTGCTCATGAAATTTAAAAAAAATAATTTAGTTAAACTTTAATAAACATAGTAAAAACAAATACAAACTAAGGTAGAAGAAAAAAGTTCAGAAGATGCAGACGAAAAAGAAAAAGGTAACAAAGACGACAATAAAAAGCGGCTTCCAATCATTGAGCATAAGTTAGTGTACTAATTTTTGGCTTCTGTTACAAGTAAATAGCCTTTCTCCCATAGCCTAACTATTCATCATCATCATCATTTTAGCCATTGTCGATCCACTGCAGGATGAAGGCCTCTTCTGCATGTTTCCAACTAATATTATTATTATTATTATTATTATTATTATTATTATTATTATTATTATTATTATTATTATTATTATTTATTGAATTTATATACCGCCCTATCTCCCTTACGGGACTCAGGGCGGTGAACAGGCGATAATAAAAACCACGATAAATATACGCAAGTTTCTGTTCTAAAATCAAATTAAATAACAGGCCTGCTCTAAAATA
>NW_015393783.1:5952-9284 GCF_001527695.2 Protobothrops mucrosquamatus | reverse complement strand
ATTATTATTATTATTATTATTATTATTATTATTATTATTATTATTATTTATTGAATTTATATACCGCCCTATCTCCCTTACGGGACTCAGGGCGGTGAACAGGCGATAATAAAAACCACGATAAATATACGCAAGTTTCTGTTCTAAAATCAAATTAAATAACAGGCCTGCTCTAAAATACCCCATACAAAACCCCCACAAAAACATAATCAAACTACGCCAGGCCGGCCGCACGAAATAGATGGGCCTTCAGGGCTCGGCGAAAAAGGCGCAGGTCCGCAACTGTACGTAGGTCGGGGTGTAGGTCATTCCAGAGGGCAGGAGCTGCCACAGAGAAGGCTCTCCCCCTGGGGGTCGCCAGCCGGCATTGACTGGCCGACGGCACCCTAAGGAGGCCCTCTCTGTGGGAGCGGACTAGTCGAAGGGAGGTGTTTGATAGGAGGCGGTCTTGCAAATACCTAGGTCCATTGCCATGGAGCGCTTTAAAGGTTGTTACTAACACCTTGAAGCGCACCCGGAAGGCCACAGGCAGCCAGTGCAGCTCACGCAGGAGAAGTGTTACATGGGAGTATCTAGAGGCCCCCAGGATCCCCCGCGCGGCCGCATTCTGAACTAGCTGGAGCCTCCAGGTGCACCTCAAGGGGAGCCCCATGTAGAGAGCGTTGCAATAGTCCAGGCGGGAAACAATATGGTCCTGAGCTTTCTTTTGCCAATTGGGTCCACAATACTTGCTGATGTCATCGTTCCATCTTGTTTTAGGTCTCTTTTGTAGATGCTTTATATCAAGTGGGATCCATTCTATGGCTGCCTTGGTCCATCTGCTATCAGTTCTTCTTGCTATGTGACCAGCCCATTTCCATTTCAATTCTTTTACTCTCTTGATGATACTGTATATTTTCGTTTGTTCTCCAATCCATGTGCAGGTCTTTCTATCTTGTCTTGTAATGCTGAGCATGTATCTTTTCATGGCTCTTTGCACCAATCATAGTTTTTGTATCGATTGTGAGGTGAGTGTCCATGTTTCACCAGCACATGTTAGACCAGGTAGCAGACACTGATTGAAAACTTTTCAGGCATAGTGGGAGGTTGTTCTTGAAAATCATGCTTGGCTTGCCAAATGCCTGCCAGCCACATTTAATATGGTGTTCAGTTTCCTTTATTGTATCACCTACCATTGAGATTCATTGGCCAAGGTATACAATATATAGTGGTCTACTACATCCAGTTCTTCTCCAGGTATAAAAAAATGTTGTCTTTCATGACTTTATTAAACATAACCTGGCTCTATCCAAAAATCATCCTCATTTCAAATCTTGTTAAGCAAAAAGTCCAATAGGAGTTACCAGAAATATGAAATATTTTATCTGTGATCAAATAGTTCAACTTTATGTTCCTTCTTTTTCCTTTGCGCAATCCTGACCTCTAAATCATCTATGACATCATAGGATTTTTTTTCATCACTCTGGCATCTAAAAGGAATTTTCAAAGCCTACTTTGTAAATCCCATAAAGGGACATCATCATCCTTTTTTTTTTTGTCAGAGCTGTTTCATGTCCAGATCCTTTTCTTCATTTGTCTTTTGCATTCCAATTTTGGTAATCTCAATCTTGTTGTGTTCCATGCCTTCAAATCTATAATACTTATGGAAGGTAAACTTTTTTAAAAAAAAAGTTTTTCTCATCATTGTTTAAAAGTTTATTCATTGAAATCAGTATCCTTTCTGAGATACTACTTACTAATATTACAGTTCACGTTTCAAAAAAGCCCCTTAAGAAAAACCAGAGACTAGAAAGATTTGAAATCTTGATTAATTTTGTGGTAGAATTTGAAAAACAAGTATATAATCAAATAATATACTTGTGGAAAATGACTGAAACGGAATTAAACCAATGCTAGGAATTGAGGCTTGATGAAGATTGTAAATGAACACTAGAGGGAACTAAAGGACTAGGCAGAAAAAAGTTAAAATGATTAACTTTTTATTATCGTAAAGAATTTTTTAAAATTTTATTAAATTACTATGCTAAAAGCAGTAAAACTACTTCTTCTTATACAATAAAAATATAACTAGTTGATTCTTACATCTCCTTTGTAACTCAAGTCATAAGAATATTTACTTGGAAGTAAACTCTGAATTCAAATGAATTCGTTTCTGTGAACTTTCCCCTATGAATACTGTATGTCTGTTTCTTGAATCATATTATGCTTTGTTTAGATTAGTCAGCCACACAAATGAGCTTTAGCAAGGCATTTTCCCTTGCCACATGTTAATACTTATGTTAATACTCAATAAAAATCTTATTTAAAGCAAAAATCTTAAAAACAATATTTTATTTTCTGAAATACTTTAGGGATACAGTAGGTTGGGGGACACTCAATACATACATTAGTTTGCCTTTCATTGTACAACAGTGAAATTCATATGACAATCCAGTGCCTTGCCTTTTGTTATGCCCTTTTCTTAAATTATGCTTACTTTTACACATACCTATCCACATTTAGAATATGAAAAAAAGGGATAGCAACCATACTTAACAGTTTGGGGACAACTAGCAAAATCAGCAGATAGGTGATAGAATGAATTGGTGGGGACACATCATGCAGATGAACAGGGCACAAATTTCCAGTTTTCCCATTTGCATGGGAAATTCTTTGTTTTTAAAACAAATAAGTTCAATGAATCTGATTCAGAAATTCATTATGAAGGCAATTTGAGTCAACTCCCCTTTTCAAACCAAAACTTTTAACTCCGATGTTAAATTGTTTGCCTTTGAACATATCTGTTTCTTTGTGCATACATAAATGCACTTTTTACAAACTGAATCAACAATTCAAAGTTAAAATCGGGAAGGCATATCCTTGAGAACCATTATTTTAAATTTTGACTCTGCCTTACTGGAACTGAGCAGCAGCAGTAATTTTATAAATGCAGTTCCTGCAATTCTAAATTACAGAATTTGGCAAACTCTGAATCTGGTGCAACGAGTGAAACGGCCACTTGGGTTATCAGATTTTAACTTCTGCCTAAGGAAATACCCCAGTAGTTTGTTCACTTGATAAAAGACTTTAACTTTCTTCTTCATTTCTGAATTATTCTGTGATGACAAAGAAAGTTTGACACAACTGGATTTGAAGATACTGTACTACTACAGTTGTGTTGGGAGCACCAAAGTGCTTCTGGGTTGAAATGATTGACCAGTGGCATCACCATTGCATGGGGGATGCCCAGTTGGGGGCTCCTTTTACGTCCTGTTAAGTTGCTCACCAAAGTGGTATCCATTTATTTACTTGCACTTGCCGATGTCAACGCTGCAAATACTGTATATTCTTGC
>NW_015393783.1:0-5392 GCF_001527695.2 Protobothrops mucrosquamatus | reverse complement strand
CAACAAAGGCATATACTAGAGGAAATCGCTTTAGGACCTACAAACGACTATTTTCAAGTAGACTTCTATTTTCCAATTCAAAACTTATACCCCAGATTAAACAACTATTGTGTAAAATAATATCTCTGAATAAAGTGTACATAATATGAATAAACCATATACCCATTTTGCAAGGATGTGAGACATGATTAATGAACTTCTTGTTTCTGCCCTTTAGATCAGCAGTCCCCAACCTTTGCAGCTTGGCGACCCGGTGGGGGGGAGGGGAAACGGGCCACACAAGCGGTGGGCCAGCACGCATGCATGCCGCTCAACTTACAAGAGCAGGCCGGTGCGCAGGCACATGCGCACGCAGCATGATTTGCACAAGTTGAGCTGCCATTGTTCACACAAGTTAAGCTGTGCATACGCACGTGCTCACGTGGCCCGGTTGCAAATAGGCCATGGTTGAATAGTGGGCCGTGCCTGGGAATTGGGGACCCTTGCTTTAGATACAGCCAGATTGCTTCCCAAAAGTATTATATCAGAAATATCATACAGGAAGTGTCTTAAAAGGCTTCATTCTCTAAAGTTCTTTTCTGAAATTCTTACTTAGGAATCTGACTAAGAACGTATATATTTTGCTGCTTGTTAAGACAAATGGTATAAAGTTTTAGCTAGTCAGCAGAACAAGATCCAGTGTTTCATTCAAGCAAACATTTTGCTCTCTTCTGAAATTCAGTGCTGCCTACAAATACAGTTTGTTTTTTCATGAAGATAAAAATTATTTTCAGATCTTCCCATAACAGGCACAGTACTAATTGTTACTCTATGGACCACATTAAACAATCACATCTTAAGTTAATAAACAAAAATACAAGTGTCAATTAAATCTTGAAGTCTCTAATTAACTATATATGTTCATTTTGTCCAAATTGGAAAACTATTGTGAAAAATATTGAAAACTTTAAAAACATGAAAATCAGTTTAGGATTCAGAAGAAGCATAAATCTCTTATTATATTAGCCACCGCCAGTGACATGACACAGGCCGATATCGTTTGTTTAGGAAACTATGAAAAAATTAACCATCTTGTGAGATGAGAAAACTGAAATACTATTAGATTCATTCAAGCATGAAAAGGTAAGGTATAAACTTCTGAATCTTTTAAACTATACTTGGATAGTTTAGGAAATAGATTGAAAAAGAGAGATGAGGTCTTCAAATCTGAATCCATATCACCACCTTCTTTTGAGGCAGAGACAGAAAATGTTAAAATGGAGTATGGGGGGGGGGGGGGGAAATAACAGGAATCTTGCAGGAAATGAGTGGGATCACAAGTCAGATTAGGCCATGACTGGTCTAAAGTATGGCTGTCTAAGTCATAATGGTTGACCTTATTCAGTATGAAAATCCATGATTCCTCCTTAAGTACAGTACAGGTAGTCCTTGAAATAGGAATAGCACTTAGAATTATATACTGCTTCACAGTGCTTTACAGCCCTCTCTAAGTGGTTTACAGAGTCAGCATATTGCCCCCAACCATCTGAGTCCTCATTCTACTGACCTTGGAAGGATGGAAGGCTGAGTCAACCTTAAGCCAGTGAGATTTTAATTGCTGAACTGCTGGCAGTCAGCAAAATTAGCCTCCAATATTGCATTCTAACCATTATGCCACCAGGGCTCATAGCTTACGATATGACTGCAATAGACTATATGACTGTAATAGAGCCTGCCCATTACATTTACACATTCTTCATTAAATGAAGAATTCAGCTAATGACTCTCCCTTCCCAGCTCTCCCAATAAATCATTAAATGAATGTAACATGTCGTAAGTGGAGCAAGGGGTGCCTCAGGGTTGGGGGAGACTGTTGGAAGCCTAGCATAGGCTCAGCCCTGTTTGTCCTGGTTCTCTTAAGGCCTCTTCCATCCTCTGAAATGTCCCATACTCCGTTTCCTGCCCCTTGGGTCCCTACAGGCCTTTTCCCATTTCCACCAGGTCTCCCTAGGCCTTAAGCCTGATTCCCACTCCACTAGACCAAACACTTTCTCCTCACTTATGTCTTGAAGAGCTCTGAGGTGTTCCAGAGGGCTGGACTGAATTGCTTCATTGCATCGCTGCATGGCGCGATTCTGGAAATAGCCACATTTCCAGAGGTTGAATGGTATTTTGATATTGCTGCCACTTCCAGAATAGCGATATGTGGCCAAGCAATCCATTTTGCTGCTTTAACGTGTTTGTTTCAGAAATTTCTGCAGCACTGGGAAGACCTCATTAAGGCAGAATTAGTTAGTTATTTTGACCAGTCTTATTATTAGGAAGGCACACTGCATTCCACATAGTCAATTGAAGGTATGCTCACATAATCAAAATTCGGAGGTTTGGCAACAGGCATGTATTTATGACAGTTGCAATGTCCAAGGGTCATGTGATCACCTTTTGCAACCTTCTGACAAGCAAACTCAATGAGGAAGCCAGATTCACTTAACAACTGCATTACTAATTTAGTAACTGTGGTGATTCACTTAACAACTGTGGCAAGAAAGGTTGTAAAATGGGGCAAAGCGTGCTTAATAACTGTCTCGCTTAGCAATGGAAATGTTGGGCTCAATTGTTATTATATGTCAAGGACTATCTTTAAGAGAGTTCCATTCTGTGAACTCAGCCCAGTTTCTGTGCCTCTCCACAACTGCTCAGGATCTCATGTAACCTCAGACCTCAACAGAAGGAATAGAAATTTACTACTTATCTTCTTTCTAGGGATGGCTCCTGGATTCACAAATTCCTCTAATGTGTGTTTTAAATATAGATTACTCAGCAAGCCATAGCAACATGTTTCACCCATCACAGTTGCCCAATCACTAGGACAGGGGTAGGCAACCTTGGCTCTTTTATGACTCGTGGACTTCAACTCCCAGAATTCCTGAGCCAGCCATGCTGAGGGAAAAGGGAGAGGTTTCCAGGCTGAGCCATGCTGGCTCAGGAATTCTGGGAGTTGAAGTCCACGAGTCATAAAAGAGCCAAGGTTGCCTACCCCTGCACTAGGATAATACTAGAATATCTCCAATGTTTTTGATATTAGTTTAATAATAATTCAGTTTGGACGATACTAAAAATAAGGATTTTCAGAGACTTCTTGGTTTAACTGCAACTTGCATAATGAGGCTACAGGTGTAAGCAAATGAATTCTTTTGCTTTCTGTTTAGTCTTTCACATGCTATGATAACAATCATCTGAACCCGTTCATTATTTCCCAGCCTCGATTTAAACAAATATACAAAATGGAAAAGCACCAAGGGATTTCCCCCCAAATAGTGATAATGGCTCAGGTTAGCAATGTTCTGCCTTGATTTTTCTCCTTTGTTAAACATGTTTCACAACCTACGTGGAATTCCAGATGCTCCAAAGGATTAATTCTGACCATTACAGACATTCATCTCATTCACAGTCTTACATGCGTAAGCTTCTTGTTCTTTGAAATGGCTGGAAAGGCCGTTTAAATGCCCACATCAACAGTGGTTTCTGTTTACTTTTCTCTGGAAAAAGAACTGCTTCACTTTCAGGAGTAGGAAAGCGTTCCTTATATGCATCAGGATAAGATTTCTGAAACTGAAAAGGGTTAAGGAAATTATTTTAGTTTGTTCACTAAAATCAGACAATGTAGAATTCTGACCTCTCACTATAAGAAAGAAACATTTGACATATATTTTGTCAAACAGTATGGCACAATCTATAGTACTTAAGTTATTTATTTATTTGTATCCCGCCTGTAATTATTTTTACAAATAACTCAAGGCAGTGAACATATCCAATACATTTTCCTCCTCTTATTTTCCCTGCAACAACAACCCTGCTGTTTTAATTTCCACAATTCAAATATACGCTTATATATATCCATTTTATTTTGAAACAGAAATACTGTGATTATTTCACTGCTGTAAGTTCAGTTAAAATGATTAAGCCATGATGAGACTATATTATTTAAAATAACCATATTTTAAACAATAAAACATAATAATTTTGGTAATCAAATTCATATTTATAGGTTCCTGCCTCACATTTAAGAATATGGTTGTAAGTCGCCCAGAGATGGGCAGCATATAAACTTAATAAATAAAATAACAAATAAGATATATTTGATTCTTTACAATCTTGTAGAAGCTATGAGCATCTGCAATAAGACTGCAATGTATACAAATTGTAAATATTTCTAGATTCTAGAAAAAACATATTTAAATATTATGGAAAATCTTAAGAACCAACAATTTTAAAAGATTTCCCTTATTGATGCACCTGTCTTGCTGTTGATATTGTTGAAAATTAAAATAAATATTGGACAATTTCTGATCTGGAAAGCCTAAACAGCCATCAAGGTTTTGTGTTGTACATTAAATGAGAGAAATGTTTTTAATGCACTTAAGGCTTTGCAATTGAGTTGCGTTTGAGGTAAATTCCTAATGGTTGTCTCCATGTGCATTGTGTACCTGTAGAAGGGAATTGTAAGATTCTATAAAGGCAGGATATCAGTTCTCTATTGATCAGGTCAGGATTTCAGTTTATTAAATTATCCTCTGTTGCTTTGGCAATGTTTGTGATTTATATATCATGTATCTATACCAGGGGTCCCCAATTCCTGGTCTGTGGACTGGTACCAGTCCACAGTATGCCAGAAACTGGGAAACAGGCGAAGCCCCATCCACTGGATGCAGTCAGCACACAAAACCACACCCCCTCTGGCCCATGGAAAAACCTTTCTCCATGGAACCAGTCCCTGGTACTCAAAAGGTTGGGGGCCGCTGATCTAGATTGTCCGTCTCCCTCAAGATTTTTGACACAACAAAAATATTTACATATGGCATAAATGTATTGCCCCAGCTGTAGAATATAGTATTTATAGTCTCAGCGCTATAGATGTTTCCAAAGGAATAGTCCTGTGAAAAAACTGATAAACTGCAGGATCAGAATTAAGATTTATTCAACATATATTTAAAAAGATCCTAGTGTGAGTTCTATTATAGTAGTAAGCAGTTACAAAATCAGCAAAGCTCTGTAGCCCATCTCTGAGGAACCCACAAGCATCTCTCCTTATCAGTCACTTAAGAGTCTGTAGAGAAGGTCTTTATATCTGTGGAGCCTTTCACATGACCCAGAATCCCACCAGGATTCTGAATTGTGAAAGCCTCTAAAAAGTCATCTGAAATTTCAGGGGAAAAAAAAAAGAATACTTAGTGCACCCAATGAGTTGCTATAACTACTTTCTGGAGCAACTAAAAAGCCTACATGGGAACAGAAAAAGAAGCTATGGCTGGATGAAGGAGAACAGTTTTTGAAATTGAATTCAGAATAGATGAAGGTGATGCTAGTCAATAGCAAATCTGTGGTTTAGCCATTTTCCCCTGAGGTTGTTCTT
>NW_015393782.1:12314-13426 GCF_001527695.2 Protobothrops mucrosquamatus | reverse complement strand
AATTTATTCAAAAATAAAAATAAGAAACTCACTCAGGCTGTCATATGCTTAGGAAATAAAAAGTGTCATTGTTACAATAGCACCAAAGGGTATGTGGTATCCATGCCTTTGATAGGGTATTGCCTATGTGTTGTAAGTTCCCAGTAGCATGAGCTTAAATGGACTCCAGAAGATGGTAGAGGACAGGAAGGCCTGGAGAAACATTGTCCATGGGGTCGCGATGGGTTGGACATGACTTTGCAACTAACAACAACAACAAACCATTATTCAATTAGTCCATACTCCTTAAAATGCGGTATAATTCCTTGGAACCCGATGTAACCTGAGTAAGATTTGTATTGATCTGCCATTGGGATCTTGTGTTTTGTTGCTGGGAATCCAGTAATCATTGTACTTATTTGCTAGGCAAGTTTCTGACATCTCCAATTGCTTTGTCTCAATCTTATGAGATTTTTCCACTACAGAACTAAATGAAGGATTTAGGATTTGCAATGTATGAGAAGATGTATGGCTTAGATCAGGGGTGTCAAACTGCCGGCCCGTGGGCCGGTTTCATCATACTGGAGCCGCGCCCACCCCATTGCCAGCAATGGCAAAAAAGCTCCGATACGTTGTGCGATGTCACGTGACATCACGAGTTTGACATGTCTGACTTAAATGTATGATTTAGTTGATTGGCAGATACCTTGATTAGTTTTTCTTTCTTTAGATTTTGCTTATCTTTGGTAACCTTGACATCTGTCCACTATTGAATTATTTTAAGATTTTTTATTTATTTAATTATTTTTTGACTTATATGCCGCCCTTCTCCCCACGGGACTCAGGGCGGCTCACAGCATATTAAAACAACATAGCACATTTCCCCAATAAAAGCCAATTAAAAACCAAATATTTGTAGCTGTGTCTCTTATTGAAAATCATTAAAAAATTATCCCTATTTAAAATTCACCCTAGGTCAGTCCCGCTTGCTGAAAAAGCCATGTCTTGAGGGCGCGGCGGAAGGTTAGGAGATCCGGAATCGTCCGGATCTCGGGGGGTAGCTCGTTCCAGAGGGTGGGGGCACCCACAGAGAAGGCCCTCCCCCTGGGGGTCGCCAGCCGACATTGCTTGGC
>NW_015393782.1:6931-8628 GCF_001527695.2 Protobothrops mucrosquamatus | reverse complement strand
ATGCTGAACAGTATTGTTTCTGATACTGCTGAGTGGTTCCTTTTCTGCTTGTGTAGTCACAGTTTGTGTTGCTCTTTGGGCAAATGCTAGTCTGCCTTCATAGATTTTTTTCATTAAAGTGCTTCTCTCTTTCTGTGTGTCCTAAAGATCACCTAGCAGATGCATAGTGTTGGCACCATTGTGAAGCATCTTTGCTTTTTGACTCCCTTTGTGATATTATCTGTGTTAAGTTGTTTATTGGCTGTTCTGCTATAAGCAAGGTATTTTTATGGGCTTTTGCTTTTTTCTTTCCTTTCAGCTCCTTTTTGTGAATATTATGTGCAACATTTATTGCTAAATGTTGAATGTATTAATCGGTTTAATACTATATTAATAACAGGACGGCTGTTTGGCAGAGAAAACGATTTTCACTGTAGAAATCTGAACTGAGGAAAACATTACAAGTTCCAGAAATTAGGAGTTATTTACAAAGCCAAACCTGAAAAAATGAAATATGGCTTGATAGGAAGCTCATTATAGCCAACAATAATTTCAGTAGAATAACAGAGTTTAGGTTCAGGAAAAATAAATTATAAAATTAGGGAGAACCGGTAATATGGGAGGCACCATAGTGTAGCAATTAAGGTACTGGACTTTGATGAGGAAAGCTTTCTAGTCAGTGTGAAATTTACTGAGTACCAAGGCCAGGCACTTACTCTCAGTATAAGGTATATCATGTGCTCCTTATTGTTGAAATAAAATTAGGTGAGACACACTTACACACTCCTTATTTTAAGTCCCCTTGAGCTCTCAGAGGAAAGAACAGAATGCACATAAATCATTTTATTAACTATTTGAGGAATGTCATATTTCCTCATCTGGGCAAAATTATAATTGTGAAATCAGGTCCGACATAATGTATTTCATTTTAGACTGTACAATACTGCCAGTCTGCCAATACTACTAATGGCCACCAGCCTGCTGCAGTCTGAGTGTTCTATTGTTGGCAGTTACAGGGCTGAGGATAATTATTAATAGGACACGCTACAGTAGTGGCTAGGATTTATCTTCTTCTTTGCTTTTTTTTTTTTTAGATTTTTATCCTGCCTTTTTTTCATACACAAATCAAGGTGGCAAACATACATAATACTCTTTCTCCCTCCTATTTTCCCCACAACAACAAACCTGTGGTGTAAGTTGGATGCAGAGAAAGTTATTAGCCCAAAGTCACCCTGCTGGTTTTTCATGCCTGAGGTGGATCTAGAACTCACAGTCTCCTGGCTTCAAGGTCAGCACCTTGATCACTACACCAAACTGGTATAGGCTCTTTTTTGTTCCTAGTGCCAAGAATGAAGAAAAAAGGGAAGAACTCACCAGGAGAGATTTCACTAAGGGGGAATCGTTGCTAGCAATAGGATTGAACAGCAGTATATTTATTTCTAGCGTACCAACCTAATCTCACCAAAGGAAATACAAGATGTAAAATGATTTACATATTTTATTTATTTATTTTATTTATTTTATTTAATTTAATTTATATGCCGCCCTTCTCCCGACGGGACTCAGGGCGGCGCACAACATATTTAAAACCAGAACATATATACAATCCCCCCCTTAAAACCGAATTAAACCGAATTTTAATGTTGCGTCTTCCGAATACTTAAAACCCAATATAAAATCCACCCTAGGTCAGGTCCGCTTGCTGAAAGAGCCATGTC
>NW_015393782.1:0-3920 GCF_001527695.2 Protobothrops mucrosquamatus | reverse complement strand
ACTTCCTGACAGTTAGAACAATTAACCAGTGGAACAACCTGCCTCCAGAAGCGGTGAATGCTCCAACACTGGAAGTTTTTAAGAAGAAACTGGACAGCCATTTGTCCGAAATGGTATAGGGTTTCCTGCCTGAGCAGGGGGTTGGACTTGATGACCTCCAAGGTCCCTTCCAACTTTATTATTATTACTACTATTATTATTATTATTATTATTATTATTATTATTATTATTATTATTATTAATATTATTATTATTATTATTAGATTGTTATTTATTTATTAGATTTATATTGCACCATTATTTTGTACAACTGAAGGTGACAGACATAATGCTCGTTCCTCCTGTTTTCTTCACCTGTGAGGTGAGTTTGTAAATGACCCAAAGTCACCCAGATGATGTCCATACTGTACCTAAAGGAGGACTAGAACTCCCAATTTCCCATTTTTTTCTCTAATATCTGAATTGATACAGTGAAGCAGTCATAGCCTGTTCTGTTGGGATGTAGGAGATGATCTAAGTTATGAACTTGCATTGGACCTAGAAGATAATATTTGAACCTTATTTTCATAGAAATGGTTGATATAGCACTTGCTAGGATGTACAGCTACAGCTTGTAGTGACTTTCAATTATATGGTTCATTCACTTAAAAAAAATAGGAATGTGATTAATCAAGATTTGGCAAAGAAGAATGCAGTTTAGATGTTTAACTATCCTGTCGTGGGGAATAAGTAATGAATGATGAGGAAGAACAAATTAGAAAATTATATAATATGGAGAGGCTTTTATTTGTTCTTTTTCTTAGAACAATTCTGATCCTGATTTTCATTTTCTGTTGCTAACATTGATAGTAATCTTTCTTCTTAATATTAGTTTATCACACTTTCTCTAATAGCCTCTTGGCAGTAAACATCTCTTGTTTGAAGCAGACTATTAAATCTCAGTCAACATCAGAAATACTTCAAGGCAAAAAAATTTTAACATATGCTGAAAAAACAAACATAAATTCTTGACAATTTGACAGGCAGGTGTTTCTGATGAACACTGCTGCAGCTGATGACAACTCAGAGATACTGGCACATGTGGATGTACGCTAAACCAACTTTATCTACTGAAGTTTTATAGCGAATTTTAAATGTTTAGTGAAATTGACTCATGGGCAAGAACCTGAAGAATGAAATGAGGAATGGGGCAAAAAATGAATGCTTCCTCTTCAGTTGATGGGTTTTGTCAAATAAAATTATAGGGAAACTGATAGGGTAGGAATGAAGAAAGAGATGGAGGAAAAGTCAGGTTATTGTATAAGAGATTAATCATAAGGAATTTGCATATCTGGAGAATATATCTTAACTGATAAAAATATTGGAGAACTTAGTTTAGTGAGGGAACCTTTGCTTTGCATGGAAAAAAAATCCAGACTTTGCTTGGACCTTGCTCTATCCTTCCTTGGCCCAATGAATGTTCAAGTAAAATGAAGGCGTTTTTCTAAAAGAGAATTTATGAACTAGATCAGACCACCACACTTAAGATTATTGCTTCACTTGCCAGCTTGCTGAAGAATCAGCATTATTTTTCTTCATTTCTCTGCCATCAGCTGTTTTTCATGCTGTGTTAAACCTTTTAAACTTTGCTGCCTCAAACTTTTCCCAACAACGTGAGGCCATCTCACAGTATCCTTAAAGAGCACCAATCAACTTAGCTTCTTCTCTGATCCATGATAAATAGAGGTATTGGGAATTAACTTTCAAAATTGTTAACTGCTTAAAGTATCAGTAGCTCAGCCTTCCCTCAATATATTAGCAACTTTGCTTAATGGGATACTTTCATTTCATGTTTCATTTAAAGCTGAACTACATACCATAATACAAAACTTGCAGGCAAGAATAACTATATATTACTGCCTGTGTACATGAAATTATAATATATTCTGCTACCATTTATTAATGTTTATAAAAGGAACATCTGTTGAACAAATAATTTAAAGCCTCTATTTGTGGTTTGGTTGATAATAGTTACATATTAAAATTCCAATGGGAAATATAGTCATCTCACAAGACCCTCAAATAGCACCAATGCATAACATAATATTATATTATTGAAAACAATTATTTAATTCAGACTTGTCAAACAAGACAACTTGTGAAATTCTGAACAGCTGTTCAAAGCAAGATTGTTATATGCATATTACATACATAGTAAGTTTCTTCCAAGCAATTAATGAACATATTAAAGAACTGCAGCCTATTCTAGCCCATTTAATACCTCTGCTCAGTTTGATGAGTTAACTATTGATGACCAATCCCTGAATATGCTTTTCAAGGCAATGGTGCTTTGTTGTAGCTATCAGATCTTGGCAGGAAACACCGAGATGGACAGACACTAATTAGAAGCAACAACAATTTTCAGTATTTCTTGCTGCCACCAAGTGGTCATCCATCATGCATGACACATGTTGTAAAAAATATGTAGAAATTTTAAAATGATCCCTGGGGGATCCATTAATGTAGGAGAAAATTCACCTTGCTAAATTGTATATGTCATACATTGTCTTGGACTTTATCTGTGATATACAGCTGTGGCTGCCTTATAAACACAACTGACAAATCCTGAAAAAAAAAATTGGCCAAGCTTCATTACATTGGCAAAATAATTATTTCTGTCTAGCTGTATTCAAATCATTAGCATTTAACACAACTAAATTTATATTTATAGAATTTCAGCCCAATGTGAAACGATTTATGAAAAAAAAAAAAACCCAACCCATATTTCAGATAAAGAATTGTAGCTTTTCAGAATGTTTGTATGGATAGTACTTCATATTTTAACAGATAAAATATAGGAATCCACTCTCTACCAAGGGTTTTATAAAAAAAAACTATTTTATTCAGTTTTGGACTGGTCTATTTCTCAGACCAGCTTGAAGATGATGATGATTGAACCCAACAACTATGTGTTGTGTCGTTGAGTCTCTTTTGGAATTTTCTCAAAGTAAGGACTTGTTACCATATAGGAAGTTACTATTGAAACTCAAAATTCTTGGATGTGCAAGTTCCTACTCTTTATATTTTACAAGTGTTTTCATTGGTTGAAACTACTGGCTGACTTCTGTAAGAGCTCAGAAGCTAAGCTAAACTGCTTAGTAATTAGATGGGGGCACACCAGGGAATACCAAGCACACAAGTTAAAGTAAATATTTTGAAAACAACTTAAAAGAAGAAAATGGCAAATTACTTCAAGACAGTATTTTGCCATTGTCTTCTTCTAGTCCTTGAAGAGGATTGTATTGATGTGCTCATGAACTCACCAGCCATTAAGCTAATTTTGAACGAGACTTTCCTTTCCTTTCTAGATTTAAAAGAGTATCAATATGGAAAAATATATTAGTAGCTACAATTCAGAACAGATCATCCTTTTCTTTTAGCGAACTATATGAAGTGTGTGTTGCTTCAATTTGGAGAATATTTCAGTGGATGTCAAAATCTTTGGCTAACCCCAAATTGATTGGTATGTAGAGTTCCAATTTTTAGTTTGTTTATAATCAGGCCTATGACAAACAAATTACAAGGTTTGCAAGCTCAAACTAAGTTGGTTAAAAATGACAAGTAGAATGGAAAAAAACCTGACAATTTATGTGTTTGAGCTTGATTAAAACTATGGATAAGTCAAAGCAATTTGTTTTTGCCCATAAATCAAAACTGATTCAAGTTTTAAAAAACAAACGTGGTAGGAAGAAACTTGTATTTTGACCATATCAAATATATAAAACTGATAACAAAAATAGAAATGGATACAAAGAAAACAATAGGACATGTTCATAGTCAATTACCCAATCTGATCTAAATATTTTGTCCTCTTCAAAGTGGCCTTTGAAATAAAGAGTGGAGTCTTATTAGTGATATGCATGGTTCATTCCCTGCAAATG
>NW_015393781.1:14751-16277 GCF_001527695.2 Protobothrops mucrosquamatus | reverse complement strand
ATGTTAACAATCCCTCAGCAAACAGCAAAGTAGTGGGTTACACTCATCCTCCTTCTGCTTTTGAACCTCTACTATTTGATCATCAGTTTCACCAGCTTAAAGTTTTGTTTAAAAGAGACAGTATGTTCATTTGTGTCTGGGAAAAGAGACAGAGAGGCTGTTTAATCTGGGCATCCAACAGACCTCTCATACTGTTGCTGTAACTGTGACAGGTGTCACATCAATTTCAGCTCTTCCCTGCAATATTTATAGAGAGAGTTGGGTGTCCATGAACATCTACACTTCATCATGCAGCTTCCATCTAGCATTGTGCACATTGGATGGATGGAATCACTTTTTCTTGACCCTTGGCATTTGTAACTTGATCAAGCTTGCAAGCTCCTTCTTGTGTGGGAGCAGAAGAGAGATTTAGATATAAGTAGAAAGAAAACACATGAAGTGTTGTAGGCATAGGCATCTGCAGCTACCTGAAATTGCATCAACATAATGATATATGTGGTGATGTCATGATACAGGTCCAGCCTTTATGTACTTGTATCCCGATATCTGACTTAAGTACAGAAGTAATCCTTTTTCAGTCATGGTGCAAAGATTTTTCATTTTCCCCCCATGGATGCTTAAGTCTGTAAAGTCAAAGAAGAGCAGGAGCAAGATATTTGAAATCTTCATAACTATAGTAGTTTTCTAAATATCAGTCTTGTATATTGAGGATACTTTTCTCCTCAACTGATTTGCAATATTTTTATTTGGCAAGTAATGATTATAAATGCATTTAACATTATTTTCCATTAAAAACTGCAAACCTTACCTTTGTTATTCACTTATTTTGTATTACAACCTATTGGTTGTAATGGTTGTGCAAAGTTTGCTTGGTTTTGTATCTTTTCCATCAAAAAGCAGATTTGATTTAACTGTCCATAATACCCTGTTCAAAAGCAAATAATTCGAAATGTCCTCTATTGTTCAAAATAAATGACTTGATGAGGGATTATCACATCTAGAGCTGGTAAAGATGAGAGATAGAAAACATATTAGAGTATGTAACAAGATTTAAGAAGATCCCAACAAGTTGGAACAATAACTATCAAGATGAATTTCAAAAGGGACAAATGTAAATACCTATATTTGAGGAGAAAAAATCAAGGTCTGGAATAAGTACAGAATAAAGAAACTACACAGGGAAGCAGTATACTAGCAAAGGATCTAGGTGTCTTGATGATTCACAAACTGAACAGTGCAAGCAGCTCAAAGAACCAACCAACCAACAGGCAAATGCATTATGATGGGCATAAACAGTAGCATAGTGTTAGGATCAAAATAAGTCCTTATTCTTTTCTGTTATGTGTTAATCAGAATGTGATTTCCAGTTTTGCATCCATATTTTAGAAAGGACATTGAAAACTATGACTATCACTGTTGTGAGATAGGCAGCCATATAAATCAAGAAAGAAAGAGAAAGAAGAAAGATAGAGTGAAAGGAGAGAGAGAGAGAGAGAGAGAGAGAGAGAGAGAGAGAGAGAGAGAGA
>NW_015393781.1:5039-13427 GCF_001527695.2 Protobothrops mucrosquamatus | reverse complement strand
GGACTGGCCTAAGGGGTATTTTAATTTGGTTTTTAAAATAATTTTAAAAAGAAACGGCCAATAATGAATATTTCATTTTAATCATATTTTAAAATTAGTATTATTGTATTAGTTATCTGTTTTAACTGGCTGTAAGCCGCCCTGAGTCCGTTAGGAGAAGGGCGGGGTATAAATTTGATAAATAATAATAATAATAAAATAATAATAATGTCTAATTTAATGAAAAGAAAGACTGAGGTGACATGATAGCAGTGTTCCAATATCTCAGGGGTTGCCACAAAGAAGAGGGAGTCAAGCTCTTCTCCAAAGCACCTGAACGCAGGACAAAAAGCAACAGATGGAAACTAATCAAAAAGAGAATCTACCTAGAACTAAGGAGAAATTTCCTGACATTTAGAACAATTAACCAGTGGAACAACCTGCCTCCAGAAGTTGTAAATGCTCCAACACTGGAAGTTTTTAAGAAGAGACTGGAGAACAATTTGTCTGAAATGGTATAGGGCAGTGATGGCAAACCTTTTAGAGACTGAGTGCCCAAACTGCAACCCAAAACCCACTTATGCATCGTCGAGTGCTGGGTGGGTGTGGCCCATTGGGTGGGCGTGGCCCATTGGGTAGGCGTGGCTGCGGTGGTAACGGCAGACTGGGTGGCACTAAAAAGTTCAATCAATCAATTCCAACTTTGCAAGATCTTTTTTTCTCGTGAGAAGTTGAAATTGACTGATTTAACCTTTTTTTTTTTTGCACACGGCGGTGGAGGACTAAAGTGAAAAGGTTTTATAAAACCCAGTTGAAGGCCTAAGACTGAGGTGACGGCACATGTGCCAAAAGAGAGGGCTCTGAGTGCCGCCTCTGGCACCTGTGCCATAGGTTCACCACCACTGGTATAGGGTTTCCTGCCTAAGCAGGGGTTTGGATTAGAAGACCTCAAAGTCTTTTCCGACTATTCTATTCTATTCTATTCTATTCTATTCTATTCTATTCTATTCTATTCTATTCTATTCTATTCTATTCTATTCTATTCCTTCTGAAGAATCAGCAAATAACCAAAATCTGTTGATAACAGAATAAGAGAGTTGGAAGGGACCATGGAAGATGTGGAAACTGAAGAGGAACTCATCAAATTTGCAGATCACACCAAATTGGCAGGAGTAGCCAACATCCCAGAAGATAAACTCAGGATCCAAAAAGATCTTGACAAACCTGAACAATGGGCCCTATCCAACAAAATGAGTTTCAATGTGGAGAAAAGCAAAGTTTTATATTTAGGCAGGAAAAATCAAAGATACAAGTACAGATTGGGTGAGACCTGGTTAAAAACAGTAACAGTGAGAGGGACCTTGGAGTCCTAGTGGACGATCACTTGACTATGAGGCAACAGTGTGCAGCAGCAGCCAAAAAAGCTAATACAATCCTGGGTTGTATAAACAGAGGCATAGAATCAATATCACATGAAGTATTAGTACCACTTTATAAAATCCTAGTAGACCACACCTGGAATACTGCAGCCAATTTTGGTCACCATATCACAAAAAAGATGTTGAGAGTTTTAAAAAAATTCAGGGAAGTGCAACTAGGATGATTAAAGGCCTGGAGACTAAAACATACAAAGAACAGTGCAGGACTTGGGTTTGGCTAGAAAAGAAGAAATATGGGAGATATGATAGCAGTATTCCAGTATTTGAGGGGCTGCCACAAAGAAAAGGGGGTCACGTTATTCACCAAAGCACCAGAGAGCACGACAATAAACAATGGTTGGAAACCGATCAAAGAGAGAAGCAACCTAGAATTAAGGAGAAACTTCCTGACAGTGAGGACAATTAACCAGTGGAACAGCTTACCTCCAGAAATCGTGAACACTCCATCACTGGAGATTTTTAAGAAGAGGCTAGACAGTTACTTGTCTGAGATGATACTATAGGTTCTCCTGCTTGAGCAGGGGACTGGACTAGAAGACCTCCAAGGTTCTATTCTATTCTATTCTATTCTATTCTATTCTATTCTATTTGGTTTAACAGAGAAGAACAGCAAGGGTGCTATAACACTGTGCCTCAGAAGGTTTTGACAACCTGTTGGAAAACTTTCTTCTCATGTCACACACTATGGCTCATTGCCAAAGAGGCCCTTTGAAACATTTGTTCTATTCAGTGTTTGATTGGTCCACTCTGCTTGAGTGGGCAACCTTTCTAAAAATGTGAGGCAAGATCAGGACACTCACAATTATTTATAGCTGACAGACAATTTGGCCAGAATGCTGAATGTGGGGCATTCACAGTAAAAGAAAGATAAAGGCAGCCTGGCATTCAGAAGCCAAAACCTTCTTATAATTAAAAACAAATACTGATTGCATGTAACTTTGATTCACCCATATCCCCCCCCCACTCAGACACTTTGAAAATGTTGGTAACAGTACAATGAATAAAAGGAACAATGAAAATTCATAAAACTTCTCTCTTTGCCAGCCTGTGAAAAAAATCAAATTAAAAACGAATTTAGATCAGAGTCAATACCTCAGGATTAACTGAAGATCAGTAAATCCTTCATTATTGATTGAGTGAAATACTGTCTCTTATTATGCTTCACACATGTCTTATTTATTTTTTTCATACAAATCTAAAGGACAGGTGAAGAAAGGAACATCAATATCTACTGATAAATCTACAATATAAACTGTTAAAAGTGAGCACTATTTCTTACAACTACAATTTGAATTTGAATCTGGAAAAAAGTCTATATTCACATTTACGTAGCACTTTGCAATGCATAAATTAATCTATCGAGTTTTTGGTTTTATTACAGGATGGATAATTTCAGATTACTATTACTGTAACCTCAGGAAGGTGACAAGGCCAAGGAAATTACTTTGCTTTCCCTCTCTTAAGATTGGAATCCAGGAGCATCCAATAAAACTGAACACAATGGAATTCAGTTTCCAAAATGAAAGAAGTCATCCCTTAACTTCATCAAAAGACCTCTGAATTTACTGTTGCAAATATCTTAATGGCCACCTATATGAATGGCCTTAAAATGGATTGAAAGAATTATGAGAGGATAGACTATCAAGGGCTATTTGTGTTATCTGTACAGTAGTCCTTAACTGACAACTGTAAGCCTTCCCATCATAGTCATAAATAATGATGATTGTAAAATGGATTGGCCACATGATAGCACCCAATTTTACAAACATTTTTCAGTGGTTGCTAAGCATTAATCAATACTTCGCTGTTTTGCCAAAAGCCAGAAGAACAGGACACTGTGCAAATGGCTGTTAATGTGGCCTTATTATTGAGTGCCCAAAGTTTGGTCATGTGACTGTGGAGTTAAGGGGATGACTGTCAGAATTTCAAATCTAAGTTGTAAATGGCCCCAAAGCAGGTCCATTGTAACTTTGAATGGTTGCTAAGTCGAGGACTCCCTGTACATAATAAACATACATAAACAGTATTAGAGACAGTGTGACCTGAGGAATAATTGTTGGGTAACACATCAGATGTGCACGATTATCAGAGTCTTTCAGTTGGTTTGGTCTAGTGGTCAAGGCACCGGGCTACAAAACTGGAGACTGTGAGTTCAAGTCCTGCCTTAGGCATGAAAGCCAGCTGGGTGACTTTGGGCCAGTCACTTTCTCTCATCCCAACCCCACTTCACAGGACTGTTGTTGTGGGGAAAATAGGAGGAGGAAGTTGTGTTGAATATGTTGGCTTCCTGGAGTTATTTGTAAAAATAATAAAGATGGGATACTAATAAAAATAAATATATGTTGAGTTACACGAGACCAAATAATAATAATAATAATAATAATAATAATAATAATAATAATAATAATAATAATAATAATAATAATAATAATAATAACAATAACAATAACAACAACAACAACAACAACAACAACAACAATAACGATGATAATAATAGTAATAATAATAATAAAGTTGGAAGGGACCTTGGAGGTCATCTAGTGCAACCCCCTGCTCAGGCAGGAAGCCTATACAATTTCAGACAAATGGCTGTCCAGTCTCTTCTTAAAAACTTCCAGTGTTGGAGCATTCACAGCTTCTGGAGGCAGGTTGTTCCACTGATTAATTGTTCTAACTGTCAGGAAATTCCTCCTTAGTTCTAGGTTGCTTCTTTCTTTGGTTAGTTTCCATCCATTGCTTCTTATCCTGCCTTCAGGTGCTTTGGAGAATAGCTTGACTCCCTCTTCTTTGTGGCAGCCCCTGAGATATTGGAACACTGCTATCATGTCCCCCCTCGTCCTTCTCTTCATTAAACTAGACATATCCAATTCCAGCAACCGTTCCTTATATGTTTTAGCCTCCAGTCCCCTAATCATCTTTGTTGCTCTTCTCTGTACTCTTTCTAGAGTCTCAACATCTTTTTTACATCGTGGTGACCAAAACTGGATGCAGTATTCCAAGTGTGGCTTTACCAAGGTATTATAAAGTGGTATTAACACTTCACATGATCTTGATTCTATCCCTCTGTTAATGCAGTATGACTGCTTAAAACACTTACCTGGCTGAAATACCAGGCCCAATTAGAGGGATTGACGTTACCCTAAAGATCTTTAAAAGGCTTAAAATGCAAATATTTTAAAGAGTACCACTTCACTTATATGTTAAAGCTACTTTGGAAAGCACTACTTCTACCCTGTACAATAATGTAGTGGCTAGGACAGGACAGGACTTGTTTGATTGTGGTGTGGGAACATGTATTTCTCTGCATGTTCCGAT
Source organism: Protobothrops mucrosquamatus (assembly GCF_001527695.2). Classification (NCBI taxonomy): domain Eukaryota; kingdom Metazoa; phylum Chordata; class Lepidosauria; order Squamata; family Viperidae; genus Protobothrops; species Protobothrops mucrosquamatus. The sequence continues at coordinate 8,694 of NW_015393781.1, read as the reverse complement.
GAAAATAAAATCCAAAAAACCTTGAAGAAAATTATCCCTTAACTTATGCACTTCTATTTCCTACTTTATTAGGGAGTAAGCTTCCAGAGAAAAACATTGTTGTGAGAAAAGGCACCAATAACAGAAGGCTGTAGGTTTCCTTTTCATGTTTTGTACCAATACATATTAAATTTTAAAATGCTGCAGGCCTAGGAAACATGCAGTCTCCTTTGTGTAGAATATTAAATTAAAACAAAGTTTCACATCTCTAGATGTCACCAAAGAACCATTTATTTGCAACCTATTACCCTTCTCATCTTCTCATCCTTCTCATCCTTCTCATCTTTCTAGTACCTTCTCCTATTGGTATATTATGATTTATCAATCATTGTTGTATCTTATGATTTATGATCTATGACTATCAATTTGTTGTTTGTATGTACACTGAGAGCTTATGCACTGGAGACAAATTCCTTGTGTGTCCAATCACACTTCGCCAATAAAAAAAATCCTATTCTATTCTATTCTATTCTATTCTATTCTATTCTATTCTATTCTATTCTATTCTAAACAAACACAAGGACCAGTATTGGTCACCACAATGTAAAAAAGATATTGAGACTCTAGAAAGAGTACAGAGAAGAGCAACAAAGATGATTAGGGATTGGAGGCTAAAGCATATAAGGAAAGGCTGCTGGAATTGGGTATGTCTAGTTTAATGAAGAGAAGGACGAGGGGGGGGCATGATAGCAGTGTTCCAATATCTCAGGGGCTGCCACAAAGAAGAGGGAGTCAAGCTATTCTCCAAAGCACCTGAAGGCAGGATAAGAAGCAATGGATGGAAACTAATCAAGGAGAGAAGCAACCTAGAACTAAGGCGAAACTTCCTGACAGTTAGAACAATTAACCAGTGGAACAACCTGCCTCCAGAAGGAGTGGGATAAAATAAGGCTACAAGTTCATTATTTTATCATAGATCTACAGTGAATTTAGCCATCTCAGTAAGAAATAAACAGCCAATGTGTGGAAGCAGTGTCCAATCTTGGCAACTTTAAGACTTGTGGACTTCAACTCCCAGAAATTCCTGCCAGTCATGCTGACTGCCTGGAAAGTCCACAAGTCTTAAAGTTGCCAAGTTTGGGCAACCCTGCTTTAAACGTTTGGATTTACAAGGATGTTGCCTTTGACAAGATCTCCTGGAGTCCCATGTCTCAAAGAGTATGAATTTCTTTAGGCAAAAGCGTTTCTTTGTTTCTTCCCAAATACCCCAGTCAATATTACTAAGTCCTGAGCCCTCTAGATTCAACGACTTTGACAATTTCAGTTTTGTTTGTAGATAGAGGGAGTCCATTTGCTGTGGTGGTTAAGGCACCAGTGTGGAAACTGGGAGGTTGTGAGTTCTAGTCCAACTTAGGCACAATGTCAGCTGAGTGACCTTGGGCCAGCCCCATTGTTTTAGCTTTAGAAAGACGCAATGGCCGAATCACTTTCAAAATATCAAGTAAAAAATGACTTGAAGTTCACATGCATGCGTGTACACACACACACACACATACACACAAAAACTGGCAGAGGTTTCCAATTGTTTTGGGGACAGAATGAGATTTTGTATGTTATGTTTGAGGCTTCACAGCAGGTTAGTTCTCTATTATTTTAATTAAAAGAATCTAAAGAGATTAAAAAATAGATAGGTCATGGAACTCAGTAGGCACCATGAAATGTGTTGACAGACAGATTACCACCTTAGTGCTCTGCAGAGGAACCAGGTTGTACAGTACATAAATAAACCTTTTTTTAAAAGAAGCTTCAGCTGGCAATCAGTATTTGGTTTCGGGTGACAATCAAATTTTGTGCAGGGAATAGAAAGTATTACCCAAAAGGTTTTGCTCTTTTAGACAGTTCTGAATATTGAAAACTTATCATTTCTCAGTCAGCCAGAAAATTAAGACTGAAATGGCTGATTTAGACAACAAAAAGAAGTTAAAATAATGGACAGGGGAAGTACAATGGAATACATCCCTACAGATTTGTGCATACCTATATAGGATAGGATGGTGGGGGAGAGAAATTCAAAATCATTGAAGAAATAATTAATTGTGTTGTATCTCATGTAATCTATTGTACTATTTTGCAATTTATTTTTTTAACATTTTAAAAGATTGAAAATAGTGTCCTAAACTAGACCTTTTTTAACATGCCAGAAGCTAGAAGCTAATCTCTAAATCTTCAGCTAGAAACTATGTTTGCTATCACTATAACCTGGAACAAGAGATACAACAAGACATCTAATTAAATCTTAAACAGTTCTGCATTTAATTAATTTCATGGTAATATTGAAGCATATGGATGATTTTCATTATTATCCCTTTGTATTTCTCTTTGTACTACTATTGCAATTTAGCAAGGATATAAAGTTTGCATTAACATCTAAATTATTATCTTTACTAACTTTATTATATCACATGCTTTTTCCCATAATAGAACTGAAGGGCTTCCTTAACTAATGTATCTCTCACCTCATCATACATTGATCTGCTAAGTTTTTGATCTGTGGCCTTATCGGTCCATGATGTTACATTAGTTCTCAACTTATGACCATAATGGAGCCTGACCGTTACAGTCATGAGCAGTGATGGTCATAAAGTGGGTCATCAATTGACTGACCCAATTTTACTTTAATATGTGGTGGTTGTTAAGCAAATCACCATGAACATTAAGCTAACCAATTGTTCATTATGGGGCATTTTTGCTGAAAATCGCAAGTAAATGCTAATTTTGGGCAAAAACATTGTAAATTGTGGCCACATGATCCTGGAATATTGCAAATGGCTGTAAATGTGAGCTGGTTGCCAAGTGTCTGAAATGCTACCATATAATCTGGTTCATAACTATTTTTTAGGGGATTCACTGTAACTTTGAACAGTCACTAAGCAACTAGTCATAAATTGAGGACTATCTGTATAAAGTAAAGTATCACAAGCATTAAAGCCTGAATTTTATGAAAGCAAAACTATTTAGAACATAGAATAATAGAGTTGGAAGGGATCTTGGAAGTCTTCTAGTCCAACCCCCTGCTCGAGCAGGAGATCTTATACCATTTCAGACAAATGGTTGTCCAGTCTCTTTTTGAAAGCCTCTAGTGCTGGAGAACCCACAACTTCTGAAGGCAAGCTGTTCCATTGGTTAATGACTCTCACCATTAGGAAATTTCTCCTTAGTTCTAGGTTCTTCTCTCCTTGTTTAGTTTCCAACCATTGTTTCTTGTCTTGCCTTTTGGTGCTTTGGAAAATAGTTTGATCCCCTCTACTCTGTGGCAACCCCTCAAATATTGGAACACTGCTATCATGTCCCCCCTGCTTCTTCTTTTCATTAGACTACACATGCTCAGTTCCTGTAACCATTCTTTGTATCATTTAGCCTCCAGGCCCCTGATCAGTTTTTTTTTGCTCTTCTCTGCACTCTTTCCAGAGTCTCAACATCTTTTTTGTATTGTGGTGACCTGAACTGGATGCAGTATTTCAAGTGTGGTCTTACTAAGGCTTTGTAAAGAGATATTAGAACTAGATCTTGATTCTATCCCTCTGTTAAGATAGCTAATTATGTTTTATTATTTATATTATTTATACTTATATAATGCAGCTAATTTATGTTTTATTATTTAAAACATAGGGTCTTG
>NW_015393781.1:0-2634 GCF_001527695.2 Protobothrops mucrosquamatus | reverse complement strand
TTAACCCATCAGGACGTGCTTAGAGTAGTAATCAATCTTGTCAGTGCCAAAGAAAAAAGTAGGATACTTAAAAAAAAGCAGTGTTCTCTTTTATGGATGTCATCTCTCTTGAGTTCTGCCAAAAGAAGGGTGACATGTTTAAATTATACTGCTGTAGGCAAGAGCAGCAAAGCTAGTTCATTGCCATGTAAGAAAAAAAGGTATGTTAAGAAGAAACCAAATAAAAGTAAAAGGAAAGGAAAATGAAATTGCATATGTGCTACAATAGAAATCCACAGAACTTCAAAGGAACATATAAAACAAATGTTTAAAGGATAGTATAATAATAGTTTAGATTCAAACCATTAACACAAGAAGTCCTAGAGGATCTGGCCAAGGTCTGACTGATCAGAAGCATGGTTTCCATTGTGGCAATATAATCAGAGAATACCATGTTTCCCTGAAAATAAGACCCAGTCTTATATTTTTTTTGCTCCAAAAGATGTATTAGGGCTTATTTTGGGGGAACACAATATCAGGGTGATCAGCCCAGCTGGGCGCCCCATCCACAAGAGGCAGTGAGCGCGCTGGGCCCGATGGTGTCCAGCAGCAACTGCAGCTCGCTGACTCCTTGGTGCAGCACAGGTAAGTCCAAGCATAGAGAAAGAGGTGGAGGGAGGGAGGCGATCCGGATGTGCTGTGCAGTTGCCTAGCTCATGGGAGGCTCACAGCAGCTTGGGCAGCAGGCGGAAGCAGAGGCGTGGGGGAGGCTGGCAATCCCAATGTGCCATGCAGACCCCTGCCCCAGCACAGCCGCAGGCAAGCTGAGAGACAGTGGAACGGAGTGCGCGGTGTGTCAGGATTGCCTCCCCCCCCGGGCCTCTAACTCCACCTGCTGCTGGTGTTGCGGTATGAGCCTCCCGCAAGCCAGGCAGCCACACAGTGCTTCCTGATCACCTGCCTCCCCTGTGCTGCTGGTGTTGCTGTGCAAGCCTCCCACGAGCCAGGTGGCCACACATCCAGATCGCCTGCCTCCCCCCGCCTCTGCCTCTATGTTCAGACTTACCTGTGCTGTGCAGGCTGCTGCTGCTGCTGCTAGACACTGTTGGTCCCCGTGCACTCGCCACCTCCTATACTGGCCATGCCCACCCACCCCTCCGGGCTTATTTTCTGGGTGGGGCTTATTTTTGGGGAAACATAGTAATGGCATTGCACTGTTCTGATCAGCTGTCACACAGACTCCCTGAAGGGAACTAAGCTACCCTGTTTACTTCCTCAATGTTCATTTCTTTTTTTTTATGTCTATGTGTGTGTGTGTGTGCCTTCAAATCACTGTTGACTCCTGATGACTGCCTGCAGTTTTTTTGGCAAGATTTTAGAAGTGGATTGACATTGCCTCCTTTCCTAGGTCTGAAAGGGAATGACTAGTCCAAAGTCACCCAGCTTTGTGCCTAAGGTGGAGCTAGAACTCACGACCTTCCAATTTGTAGCCTGGTACTTTCACCACTACACCAAACTGCCTCTTTTCCTAGCCTAAGAGCCCTCAATATCTTTACTTTCCTAGGGGGGACTCAAGAAAGTTTCATCCTTGTGTGTCTGCTATAGTTCAGGACTGTCACAAATGCTACTGAGACAGTTAATGGTGTAGCTGGTGTTTTATGTCATGTATCTTTGTATAATTCTGAAGTTTGCCTGGTGCGATTTTTTACTACTAATTTGAAAAAGCTCGGAGTTGGGGGGGGAAATGTCCTGGAGAGTTAATTGAAGCAAAAAGATGACTGTACAAAGTTCATTGACCCACATGCCTTGGCTACCTCCTAATTACATAAAAAAAGGACCACACTTTCCATCTGGGAGATTTTCATCAAAATCTTTTATCTTCTGAAAGTAGATTGAAAGCAAATTCTCTTTTATCAAACTGATTTGAGAACTGGTAAATAAAATGCAGGAGAAAGCCATATGTTGTATATAGGATGTTTAAATGTATGTTATGTATGTATATACTTTGAGAGCAAGCAACTAAATTTCTTTTTTAATGTGTGCCATTGTGCCCACAGTAAAAATGACAATAAAGGTTATCTATCTATCTATCTATCTATCTATCTATCTATCTGTCTGTCTGTCTGTCTGTCTGTCTGTCTGTCTGTCTGTCTGTCTGTCTGTCTGTCTGTCTATCTATCTATCTAATTTATATCATACTGTTTTGGGGATGATTATTTTATCAATTTATGTTTGCTGAAAATTGTTTTATTCTCATTCATTCATTCATTTATCTCATTTCTAAGCTGCCCAACTCCAGAACATGTTTGGACAGTTTCATCATCATCATCATCATCATCATCATCATCATCATCATCATCATCATCATCATCATCATCATCATCATCATCATCATCATCATCCCAAAACAAATGAAAACAAGATCATTCAAAAAGAAAAGCCTGAACTAGCAAATAAAAAAAAGACTACTCAATAAACTGAGAATTCTGCTTTTATTTGTTCCCCCTAATCATATTTGTATATCTTCTTTGAGGTTTTCAGAGCCTTTCCCCCTTTTAGTCCATAGTTTTAGTATTAATATTAAGGTTTTTATAGATATATTTTATAAAGATGTTCTATAGATATTCAAATGTCATAATACTGTGTTAGCAATCA
>NW_015393780.1:31695-34539 GCF_001527695.2 Protobothrops mucrosquamatus | reverse complement strand
TGGGGGGGGGGGGGGGGGGGGAAGCAGGGAGCCAGGAAGGGTGGGTGGGGGGCTGGGTGGCAGGCTGGCACCCAACAGGGCTGCGCCTTCCTCGCTCGGCTCCGTTGGAGAAGCCTCCAGCCTTTTCGCTCTCCGGCGCTTAAAACCTAGAACCCAAGATGGAGGCCGTGGCACCTTGACGTGGCACCTTCCCGGTGGGCAGGAGCCCGGATGCCAGCCTGGTTGGGAGGGCAGCCAGGGGGCAGAGGCCGGCCTTGGGAAGGGTCTGCCCTTCGCCCCATGGCTAGGTCTCCTGCAGACCCCTTGAGAAGCTGGAGTGTCCTTTGGGGGGGATGCCTTTCCCAAAAGTGGGAGGGGTGATGAATCGGTGGAAGAGTCGGGGGTGCTCCATCGGCAAGAGAAGATTGGATAGCCGTCATTCTAGGAGGGTATAGGGTCTCCTGCTTGGGCAGGGGGCTGGACTAGAAGACCTCCAAGGTCCCTTCCTTTCAGCCTTAAGATTCGATGATCTTGGCCAGGGGGCTGGACTAGAAGACCTCGAAGGTCCCTTCCAAACCTGTGATTCTGTGATCTTGGCCTGGGGCTGGGCTAGAAGACCTCCAAGGTCCCTCCCAGCCTTAAGATTCTATGATCTTGGCCAGGGGGCTGGGCTAGAAGACCTCCAAGGTCCCTCCCAGCCTTAAGATTCTATGATCTTGGCCAGGGGCTGGACTAGAAGACCTCCAAGGTCCCTTTCAGCCTTAAGATTCTATGATCTTGGCCAGGGGGCTGGACTAGAAGACCTCCAAGGTCCCTCCTATCTTTGTGAGTCTGTGATCTTGGCCTGGGGGCTGGACTAGAAGACACTGGAAGTTTTTAAGAAGAGACTGGATAGCCTTTTGTCTGAAATGGTATAGGGTCTCCTGCCTGACCAGGGGGTTGGACTAGATGACCTCCAAGGTCCCTTCCAATTATTATTATTATTATTTCTTCTTCTTCTTCTTCTTCTTCTTCTTCTTCTTCTTCTTCTTCTTCTTCTTCTTCTTCTTCTTCTTCTTCTTCTTCTTCTTCTTCTTCTTCTTCTTCTTCTTCATCATTATTACTATTACTATTACTATTACTACTACTACTGCTACTACTACTACTACTACTATTATTATTATTATTATTATTATTATTATTATTATTATTATTATTATTATTATTATTATTATTATTACCTTCAATTACCTCGTATTACACTACGATTCTGTGATTCTAACTCCCTACTTGCCGGGGCGCTCATTCAGACAACCGGGGAGGTGGAGTGAGGCCCCTGGCAGAAGAGAGATCTGTTTTTCTTCCCTTCAGACAGAAATATGAGTTGTGGCCACCCAGCCGGTGGTTTTATTTTTCAGGGCATCCTGGGAACGTCCAGGGGCAAACGCAACATTAAAGATAACGCTTGAGACGGGGGATTTACAGCCCGCGCAATTTCCTTTCCCAAAGAGAGGTTTAAGGAGGTTGGGTTTTAAGTCTGGGGGGTGGTGGCAGGGGAGTTGCTGGACCCCCAAGGCCGGGACCCGTGGCGAGCCTCACGTTGGGAGGCTGAGCGTGGCATCTACAGGGCACCAATTGCCACAGAGGGACTGCCTGCTTCCCGGGCTTCTGCATGCTCCAATCACTGGAGGTTTTGAAGAAAATTCTTCTTTTTCTTGTCATTTTTTTTGTCTCGTCATTTGCTGGCTGGTGTGGCGGCTGGGGAATTCTGGGAGTTGAAGTCCACTCATAATAATAATGATGATGATGATGATGATAAAGTTGGAAGGGACCTTGGAGGCCATCTAGTCCAACCCCCTGCTCAGGCAGGAAACCCTATACCATTTCAGACAGATGGCTGTCCAGTCTCTTCTTTACAACTTCCAATGTTGGAGCATTCACCGCTTCTGGAGGCAGGTGGTTCCACTGGTTAATTGTTCTCACTGTCAGGAAGTTTCTCCTTAGTTCTAGGTTGCTTCTCTCCTTGATGAGTTTCCATCCGTTGCTTCTTCTCCTGCCTTCGGGTCCTTTGGAGAAGAGCTTGACTCCCTCTTCTTTGGGGCAGCCCCTGAGATACTGGAAGACGGCTATCCTGTCCCCCCTCGTCCTTCTCTTCATTAAACTAGACCTACCCAATTCCAGCAGCCGTTCCTTATATGTTTTAGCCTCCAGTCCCCTGATCATCTTTGTTGCTCTTCTCTGCACTCTTTCTAGAGTCTCAGCATCTTTTTTACATCGAGGTGACCAAAACTGGATGCAGTATTCCAAGTGTGGCCTTACCAAGGCTTTGTAAAGTGGTATTAACGTTTCACATGATCCTGATTCTCTCCCTCTGTTAATGCAGCCTAGCACTGTGTTGGCTTTTTGGGCAGCTGCAGCACACGGCTGGCTCATAGTTAAGTGATTGTCCACTAGGAGTCCAAGATCCCTCTCACAGTTACTACTATTGAGCAAGGTACCCCCTGTCCCATACCTGTGCATTTAGTTTTTCTTGACTAAATGTAGAAACTTACTTTTTTCACCTTTGAATTTCATTTTGTTAGATAGCGCCCAGTGTTCAAGTCTGTCCAGATCCTCCTGTATCTTAAGCCTGTAACTTCTGGAGTGTTGGCTATTCCTGCTAGCTTCAATTTGCAGTTAAGATTAGAATAGAATAGAATAGAATAGAATAGAATAGAATAGAATAGAATAGAATAGAATAGAATAGAATAGAATAGAATAGAATAGAATAGAATATATGGAATGGAATAGAAAGGAATAGAATAGAAAGGAATAGAATAGAATAGAATAGAATAGAATAGAATAGAATAGAATAGAATAGAATAGAATAGAATAGAATATATGGAA
>NW_015393780.1:28370-29927 GCF_001527695.2 Protobothrops mucrosquamatus | reverse complement strand
GAATGGAATAGAAAGGAATAGAATAGAAAGGAATAGAATAGAATAGAATAGAATAGAATAGAATAGAATAGAATAGAATAGAATAGAATATATGGAATGGAATAGAAAGGAATAGAATAGAAAGGAATAGAATAGAATAGAATAGAATAGAATAGAATAGAATAGAATAGAATAGAATAGAATAGAATAGAATAGAATATATGGAATGGAATAGAAAGGAATAGAATAGAAAGGAATAGAATAGAATAGAATAGAATAGGAATATATGGAATAGAATAGAAAGGAATAGAATGGAATAGAATAGAATAGAATAGAATAGAATAGAATAGAATAGAATAGAATATATGGAATAGAATAGAAAGGAATAGAATGGAATGGAATAGAATAGAATAGAATAGAATAGAATAGAATAGAATAGAATAGAATAGAATAGAATAATGAATGGAATGGAACAAAAGTCAACAGAACAGAACAGAACAGAATAGAATAATTGGAAGGGACCTTGGAGGTCTTCTAATCCACCCTCCTGCCATTGTAACTTTGAACGGTCACTAAACGAACCGTCGTAAGTCGAGGACTAATCGCATATTCTCCCGAAAAGTCCTGGGATAGCTGAAGGGGTAAAGACAGATGTTTCCCACGGAAAGCAGCTGTTTTTCAGGCTCAGGATTTTGCAACCTGGGCTTGTTCCCAGAGGCTCCCCCCCTCCCTCCTGCCCTCCCCTTTTTCTGCAATCTGGAAGGGCCACCCCGTCATGTTGCAAGGAAGATGGGAGGGAGAAGTGCTCCCTGCACAACCCACAACATCACAACGCGTGTTCCTGGCTGGGAAAAGAGGCCGCTCCAGTGTCTTTAAAGTTCGGCGCAAACATTTAATTAAAAAGGATTTTGATCCGGGCGCCAGAGGCGTTGGGGCTCCTTGGCCCCCGGGGCTTGGAAGCGGAGCAAAGGAGAAAGGGAGGGGGGTTGCGACAACAACAACGAGCCCGGTTGTGCATCGTTCGCTCCGATAGTCCTTCGCTTCCCAGCGTTGGAGGCTCGGGGTGGAAGATGGTCTTGAGAATCCAGCCAGGCACCCCTGCAACGCTGTTTGGCGGAGACGGGCTGGCTTGTTTCGTCTAGGGGTTAAGGCACTGGGTTGGAAAGTGTGAGTAGGTGAGTTCTAGTCCCGCAAGCCGGCTGGGTGACCTTGGGCCAATCACCAGGAGACGGAGAGTTCTAGTCCCGCCTTAGGCATGAGAGCTGGCTGGGTGACTTTGGGCCAATCACCAGGAAACTGAGAGTTCTAGTTCCGCCTTAGGTGTGAAAGCCGGCTGGGTGACTTTGGGCCAATCACCAGGATATGGTGAGTTCTAGTCCCGCCTTAGGTGTGAAGGCCGGCTGGGTGACTTTGGGCCAATCACCAGGAAACAGAGTTCTAGTCCTGCCTTAGGCGTGAAAGCCGGCTGGGTGACTTTGGGCCAATCACCAGGAGACGGTGAGTTCTAGTCCCGCCTTAGGCATAAAAGCCAGTTGGGTGACTTTGGGCCAATGACCGGGAGACGGTGAGTTCTAGTCC
>NW_015393780.1:24206-26547 GCF_001527695.2 Protobothrops mucrosquamatus | reverse complement strand
AGGAGACAGTGAGTTCTAGTCCCGCCTTAGGCATGAAAGCCGGCTGGGTGACTTTGGGCCAATCACCAGGAGACGGGGAGTTCTAGTCCCGCCTTAGGCACAAAAGCCAGCTGGGTGACTATGGTCCAATCACCAGGAGACGGGGAGTTCTAGTCCCGCCTTAGGCACAAAAGCCAGCTGGGTGACTCTGGGCCAATCACCAGGAGACGGTGAGTTCTAGTTCTACCTTAGGCATAAAAGCCAGCTGGGTGACTTTGGGCCAATCACCAGGAGACTGGGAGTTCTAGTCCTGCCTTAGGCATGAACGCTGGCTGGGTTGGTGCAGGGGTCTCCAACCGTGGCCACTTTGACTTGTGGACTTCAACTCCCAGAATTCCTCAGCCAGCTTTTCTTCAGCCACTTGTGGACTTCAACTCCCAGAATTCCTCAGCCAGCTTTCTTGACTGAGGAATTCTGGGAGTTGAAGTCCACAAGTCTTAAAGTGGCCAAGGTTGAGGGCCCCTGCTTTGCTGGCTGAGGAATTCTGGGAGTTGAAGTCCAGACGCTGGGCAACTGACTCACTTTTATGACGGTTGGCGTGGCCTGGGGTCACGTGACCATCCCGTTGCAAAGCCGTTGAATTTCAAGGCCAGGACCGCCGGGATGCTGCAAGGGCCGTAAGCGTGAAAAACTATCCCTCTCTTTTTTTTTTCAGCACCGTCGTAACGTCGAACGGTCACTAAGCAGAACTGTTGTAAGTCAAGGACTGCCTGCACAACTAAATTCAGCAGGAGCCTGCCCTGAATTGAAGGCGCAGGGGAAACACATAGGATGAGTGCAGGAATCCCCGTGTGGGTGTGTGTAAGTGCGCAAATAATAATAATTGTGCCGAGTTTGAGGGACGCCCCGTAGCAAGGCGAGGAGGGGATTTTCCTCCTGCGAGGAAGCGAGGTTTTCCTTCTGGGAAAGGGCGGGGGTGATTTGCATGCCACAAGCCAGCATTGCATCCAGTTCCTGGGGTTCCCTGCAAAGATTTGGGGACCTCGTTTTCCCGGATTCTAAATTGGGGGAAAGCGGTTTGAGCACCTGGAGCAGGAATCTGATTTGTGTGTGCGATTGTGTGCGTTTTTTCCCCTCTCCTGGCACGTCCTGCACACCGCAAACGGGATCGTCTCCAGGGGAGGAAGATTGAGAGACCGGGATCTCACCAAGCAGAGATGCTGGCTTGCTTGCATGCAGGTCGTCCTCCGTTTTCAACCGTTTCATTTAGTGACCATTCGAAGTCACGGCAGCACTGAAAAAAAACCGACGCGTGATTGTTTTTCACCCTTAGCCACCATTGCAGCATTCCCCAGGGTGATGTGATTTACACTTGGAAACCGACTCACATTTATGGCCGTCGCAGTGTCCCGGGGTCACGTGATCCCCTTTTGCGACCTGACTGGGAAGCCAGACTCGTTTAACGACCGTGTGACTAATTTAACCACTGCAGGGATTCACTGTTGCAAGGAAAGTCATGAAAAAGGGGTACAAAATTCACTTAACCAATTTCTCGCTTAACAACATAAATGTGGGGCTCTATTGTCGTAAGTTGAGGACTACCTGTACAGAGGAAGGGTTTTTGAGGGGGGGGGCTAGGAAAATGTTGGGAGGAAGAAGAGGAAGTGGTGGCAAAAAATGGACCCCCTCCCCCGGATCTGAGTTTACACATTGCCTTAAACAGAGATGGGTTTAACTCCGGCTTGAATGCAGCATGCTGGGTGGGAGGTCCACCTTAGGCCAAGCCATGAATCCTTGTTTGCAGATTGCAATTGTAAATTGCATCCCCCTGTCCCTGCTATCTTAGCTTTTGTTTATTTACACCCCTCCTTTATCATATGCATAAACAACTCAAGGTGGCAAATGTATCCAACACACCTTCCTTCCTCCTGTTTTCTCCACAACAGCCCTGTGAGGTGGATTGGGCTGAGATAGACAGAGGGTACTGGCCCAAAGTCACCCAGCCGGCTTTCATGCCTAAGGCGGAACTAGAACTCACCGTCTCCCAGTGATTGGCCCAAAGTCATCCAGCTGACTTTCATGCCTAAGGCGGGACTAGAACTCACCGTCTCCTGGTCATTGGCCCAAAGTCACCAGAACTCACCGTCTCCCGGTGATTGGCCCAAAGTCACCCAACTGGCTTTCATGCCTAAGGTGGGATTAGAACTCACTGTCTCCCAGTGATTGGCCCAAAGTCACCCAGCTGACTTTCATGCCTAAGGCGGAACTAGAACTCACCGTCTCCTGGTGATTGGCCCAAAGTCACCCAACTGGCTTTCATGCCTAAGGCGGGACTAGAACTCCCCGTCTCCTGGTGATTGGC
>NW_015393780.1:16496-22100 GCF_001527695.2 Protobothrops mucrosquamatus | reverse complement strand
GGTGATTGGCCCAAAGTCATCCAGCTGACTTTCATGGCTAAGGCGGGACTAGAACTCACTGTCTCCTGGTGATTGGCCCAAAGTCACCCAGCTGGCTTTCATGCCTAAGGCGGGACTAGAACTCACCATCTCCCAGTCATTGGCCCAAAGTCACCAGAACTCACCACCTCTTGGTGATTGGCCCAAAGTCACCCAGCTAGCTTTCATGGCTAAGGCGGGACTAAAACTCATCATCTCCTGTTGATTGGCCCAAAGTCACCCAGCTGCTTTCGTGCCTAAAGGCGGGACTAGAACTCACCGTCTCCTGTTGATTGGCCCAAAGTCATGCAACCGGCTTTCGTGTCAACCGGCTTTCGTGTCTAAGGTGGGACTAGAACTCCCATTCTCCTGGTGATTGGCCCAAAGTCACCCAGCCCAGGATCGTGCCTCTGAACCGGAAGTGTGCCTGGCTGCAAATGCCTGTGGTCCTCAGTTTACAACAATTAGTTTAACGACCGTTTGAAGTGAGCACAGCACTGGCGGAAAAATGACTGATGAACGTTTTTTCATACTTCACCACCATTGCAGCGTCCCACGGTCGCCTGATCAAAAATTCAGATGCTTGGAAACTGGCATGTACTTATGACAGTTGCAGCGTCCCTGTGGGGGGAGGGGTCACGTGATCCCCTTTGGCGACTTTCCAGCCAGCAAAGTCAATGGGGGGGAAGCCAGATTCTCTTAACGACCGTGTTGCTAACTTAACTAACCGCAGTGATTCGCTTAACAACAACCCTGGCAAGACAGGTAGTAAAATGGGGCAAAATTGATTGAACAGCCGTCTGGCTTAGCAACGGAAGTTTTCGGCTCAGTTGTCATAAACCGAGGACGACCTGTGTATCCTAATTCCCCCCCCTCCCCGTGCGCAGTTGGGCACAGCAGCCAGAACCGTTGAGAGGAAGAGGCGAGGCTGGCAAAACCCTCTCTCAAGTGTTTGAAATAGCTTTTTGTGACTAAGTGCTTTGTCTGAGAGCGTCTGGCCACGTGTTAAAAATTTCTAAAATTGTTAATATATCAATTGTGCGCTTCCTGTCGGCAAATTTGCAAAAGCACACACACCTTGAGAAGGGGAAAAAATTGGCAGAAAAACAACAGGAGTTGCGTTTCCGGTTACTTCGGGTGAAAAAGCTGCATTCAGCATCCCAGGGTAGTCTTTCTTTTCTCTTTCCTTAAAAAGACGTAGAATAACAATAATAATAAAGTTGAAAGGGTCCTTGGAGGTCATCTAATGCAGCCCCCTGCTCAGGCAGGAAACCCTAGACCATTTCAGACAAATGGCTGTCCAGTCTCTTCTTAAAAACGTCCAGGGTTGGAGCATTCAACACTGAAAGCAATCGGGTTTATAAAAAAAAAATAAGAGCCTTCCCAGTCAGAGAGATAGATGGAGGTTTGAGATTTTCAGTTCCCCATCATTCCCATTAGCCATCATTGTTGGTTTATATTATTGTTATTGCTGTTGACGCTTCATTGCTGGAGGCTTTCAGGAAGAGACTGGACTGCCATCTGTCAGAAATGGTGTAGGGACTCCTGCTTGGGCAGGGGGTTGGACTAGATGATCTACGAGGTCCCTTCCAACTCTGTTATTCTATTCTATTCCAGTGCTGGCATTTTATTATGATGATGTTTAGCCAGAAGCTCAGACCAGATTTGGCATTTTTGCAAACTGTTTTGAGTAAACCGGCCTTGTGTAATTGACTGGTAGCGATTTTGTCAATGCCCGTGGTTGTTATTTTGATTTCTTGCACAGTCAGCCAGATGTTTTGGCTGTATTTAGCATTTTTGTCCATCTCTTGAGTCCTTCCCAACGACCCAGATGTTGTTCGATGGTGTTCGTGGTCTCCTAGCAGGATTTAAGCTGTTCCAAGTGAAGCTGCCTTTTGCAATTGACGGAGATTTTGTCAATGCCTGTGGTTGTTATTATTATGGATCGTCGCACAGTCAGCCAGATGTTTAGACTGAATTTGGCATTTTTATCTCAAGTCCTCCCTAAGGACCTGGGAGAGGCAGATGTGGATGTGTTGGAGTTCTTGTCGCAGGATTTAAGCTGTTCCAAGTGAAGCTGCCTTTTGCAATTGACTGATAAGGATTTTGTCAATGCCTATGGGGTTCAAATGGTTGTTGTTGTTGTTGTTGTTATTATTATTATTATTATTATTATTATTATTATTGCCATTGGTCATATAGTCAGCCAGTTGTTTAGTCTGGATTTGGCCTTTTTGCACACTTATGGAGTCCTTCCCAAGGACTTGGGATAGGCAGATGTGGATGTTTGATGGGTGTTGTCCAGTCTCGTCGCAGGATTTAAGCTGTTCCAAGTCTTTTGCAATTGACTGATGATTTTTGTCGATTCCGATGATTGTTATCATGGTTCACGCAGTCAGCCAGATCTTCAGACTGGATTTGGCATTTTTATCCATCTATCGAGTCCTTCCCAAGGACCTGGGACAGGCAGATATTGATGGTTGGTGGTGTTGGGGACCGTCGATGTCTTCTAGTCCAACCCCCTGCTTAAGCAGAAGACCCTATACCATTTCAGACAAGTGGCTGTCCAGTCTCTTCTTAAAAACCTCCAGTGATGGAGCACCCACGATTTCTGGAGGCAAGCTGTTCCACTGGTTAATTGTCCTCCCTGTTAGGAAGTTTCTTCTTAATTCCAGGTTGCCTCTCTCCTTGGTCAGTTTCCAACCATTGTTTCTTGTCCTGACCTCTGGTGCTTTGGAGAATAGCTTGACTCCCTCTTCTTTGGGGCAGCCCCTCAAATACTGGACAACTGCTATCACATCTCCCCTATTTCTTCTTTTCTTTAGATTAGCCAAACCCAATTCCTGCAGCCGTTGTTCGTATGTTTTAGTCTGCAGCCCTTTAAATCATCTCAGTTGCTCTTTGCACTTTTTCCAGAGTCTCAACATCTTTCTTGTAATCTGGTATATACTTATATAAATATAATAAACATTATATTAATATTTGATTATTTCAAAGTGGGTTTATGTAAATATAATAAACATTATATTAATATTTGATTATTTGAAAGTGGGGGTTAATCCTGCCTTTGAGAGCAGATGGAGAAATTAGAGTGAAGCTGATAGTTAGCCAGATCCCAGTTGGAGCAATCAGGACTGTAATTCCTGAAACAGCCATTAGGGGGCAGTGAAGAGGTTCAGAACAGTTGAACTCTGGCGCCCTCTCCTGGTCACCCAGAGTCTTGCGGCCCAGATTGCAAAGGCTGGTTCCTGTTTCTGGCTAATCTGAGTCACAAAGTCCTGGATCAGAAATCCATATGAGCGCAATCAAGAGAGATGTATCTCCCAAATTTTGATCACCTGACCCTGGCGAGGGTGCATCGGTTGTAAGTGCGAGGACTGGTCGTAAGTCACATTTTTGAGTGCCGTTGTAACTTCGTATGGTCACTAAATGAATCGCTATAAGTCAAGGACTAGCTGCATTGATTTAAACAGTTTCTAGAACTTTATAAGTCTATCCGTCCCATCTTGATTACGATTATCGGCCAGCATAAAAAGTGTGGAATTACAAGCCGTAAAGTCATTTTAAAAGCTAAAAAAGTATAAAGTATGGCTAGTCCCTGGCTTACAGCCGTTCATTTAGTGACCGTTCAAACTTACAAGCGGCCCTGGAAAAAAAAAAGTGACTTTGGACCGATTTTTTTTACACTTACGACCGTCACTGCATCCCCACGGTCATCACGTGATCAAAATTCAGAGGCTCGGCAACTGGCATGTACTTGTGACGGTTGCCGTGTCTCCCAGGGTCACGTGATCCCCTTTTGCAAGGGGGGGGAGCAAAGTCAACCGGGGGGGAGAGACGGATTGACTTAATAACTTCACAGCGGCAGTGATTTTCGCTTAACGACTATGACGAGAGAGGTCGTAGAAAGGGGGCAAAACTCACTTAGCAACCGTCTGGCTTAGCCACAAACTCTGTGGTCGCAAGACGAGGCAAGGAGTAATTTTAAAAGCTAGAAAGAGGGATAAAGTGCACCGGGGTTTAAAATAACAAAGTAAAATCCCGTTTTTTTTTTGCAGGCTGGTGGTGTCTTCACCTGCCAGCTGTGTTTTTCCAGCTCCGGGAGAGGGTCTCCTCCTGTCTCCCCCCCCAAATAAAAAAAGCCGGGGAGGAGAAAGGCTCGGCCATCAAGATAAGAGGGACATTCCTCACCTTTTGACCAGCTGCTCCGGCTGACCTTCCAGGCTCTCCGGCCAAGCGCCTGGGCCAAAGGGCAGCAGATGACCTGGCTCCAGGGCGGGACGGGCTTCCTGGTCTGGCCCGGGACCTCCACCCGGGTTGTCTTCTGCTCCGAAGGACCCTCTGCCTTGATACCCACCCAGCTGGCCGGTCCTGCGAGGGTCCTGGGCCCGGCGGGGAGAGGAGGGGCTGGCCGGGCATTGGGGTGCCTGCGTGCTCCCTTCCATGGGGAGGAGGGCCTAGGAGGGCCTAGGGGCCTTATTTGGGGAGGGGGCGCAGGTGCAGGGCAGTAAACAGTGGACCCTGAGGGTCCGGCCAGCTAATGGGAGAGGGGGGCTGTGGTAGTTTGGCCCATCCCAAGCCAGCCAAGTGAGCCTTCTTTGCATCGCTCGGAGCTCCTCCATTTTGGGTCCGTTGGGTTTTGCTCCCCAATTAACTTTCAGTCGGTACTGACGCCAGCCCCTCCATAGCCGCCATTTCTCCGTCTCCCTCAGCGTTTCTCTCCCTCCTGTTCCTCTTTTGCCACCACCGTCCTTTCTCCTCTTTCTCCTTTCTCTTTCTCCTTCTCTTCCTCTTCTCCTTCTGCTTTTCCTGCTCCTTCTCTTCTCTTTCTCTTCTCCTTTTCTTTCGCTTCTCCTTCTCTTCTCCTCCTCTTGCTCTTATTCTTCTTCTCCTCTTTCTCTTCTCTTTCTTCTCTTCCTCGTCCTCCTTCTCTTTCTTTTCTTCTCCTTCTCCTTCTCTTTCTTCGCCTTCTCCTTTTCCTCTTTCTCTTCTCTTCCTCCTCCTTCTTCTTCTCCTTCTCTTCTCTTTCTTCTCTTTCTCTTCTTCTTTTTCTTCTTTTTCTTCTCTTTCTCTTCTCTTTCTCTTCTTTTTTCTCTCCTCCTCCTCCTCCTCCTCCTCCTCCTCCTCCTCCTTATGCTTCTCCCCAAACGAGCAAAGTCAATGGGGAAGATAGATAGATAGATAGATAGATAGATATAGTATTAGTAGACAATAGATAGATTAAATAGATGATAGATAGATAGATAGATAGATAATATTATTATTATTATTATTATTATTATTATTATTATTATTATTATAATTTAATTTATATACCGCCCTTCTCCCGCAGGACTCAGGGCGGTGCACAGCGTATTAAAAACAGTACAAATACAAAACATAAAAATACCCCTGTAAAACCAGATTAAAAAACCGAATATTAGAAGCTGTGTTTCTATTTAAAATTATTTTTAAAATCACCCTAAATAAAATCCTCCCTAGGTCAGGCCCGCTTGCTGGAAAAGCCATGTCTTGAGGGCACGGCGGAAGGTAAGGAGATCCGGAATCGTCCGGATCTCGGGGGGTAGTTCGTTCCAGAGGGTGGGG
>NW_015393780.1:6766-9129 GCF_001527695.2 Protobothrops mucrosquamatus | reverse complement strand
TCTTGTCTCTTTCCTTCTATCTTTCCCAGCATGAAGGACTTTTCAAAGGAGCTAGTCTTTGGATTGATTGATTGATTGATTGATTGACTGATTGATTGATTGATTGATTGATCAATGCATCATGTGCCATCAGGGTCAAAAGTCAGGGTCAACTTTTAGTGAACTACATAGGCCTTCTCCATAGTTGATCTGTCCCTAACTTGATCTGTCCAACGGTGTCTCCATCACCGCCATAACTGAATCCATCTCCTTTACTGGTGGTGGTCCTTCTCTCTCCTTCCATCTTTCCCAGCATGATGGACTTCTCAAAGAAGCTGGTCTTTGCATTGATTGACTGACTGATTGATCAGCATGTGCCATCTCGGCTTTTAGTGACTGCATGGATAGGCCTTCTCCATGGTTGATCTGTCCCTAAGCTGGTCCTTTAGGTCTTCCAACAGTGTCTCCATCACCGCCATATCTGAGTCCATCTCCTTTACTGGTGGTGGCCCTCTTCTTCTCTCTCCTTCCATCTTTCCCAGCATGATGGACTTGGGTCCAAGGAGCTGGATCTCTGCATTGATTGATTGATTGATCAATGCATCAGGTCCCATCAAGTCAGGGTCAACTTTTAGTGATTGCATGGATAGGTCTTCTCCATGGTTGATCTGTCCCTAAGCAGATCCTTCAGGTCTTCTAAGATGCCTCCATCACCACCATAACTGAGTCCATTTCCTTTGCTGGTGGTGGTCCTCTTCTCTCTCCTTCCACCTTCCCCAGCATGGTGGGTTTCTCAAAGGAGCTGGCTCTTTGCATTGATTGACTGATCAATCAATTGATTAGGTGCCATCAATGTTGCCTGTCAGCAACCATATGGATAAGTTTTCTCCAGGGAAGATCTGGTCCTTCATGTCCTTCAATGGCACACTCATTGCCACCGTAACTGCATCCCTCCATCTTCCTGGTGGTCATCCTCTCCTCCTTTCTCCTTCCACCTTTCCCAGAATCAGGGCCTTCTCCAGGAAGCTGGATCTTCCATAAGGTGTCCAAAGTAGGAGAATTCGAGCCTGGTTATTTTGCCTTGAGTGAGAATTCTTGATTGGTCGCTTTGATGGCCCATTGGTTGTTTTCTTGGCTGTCCATGGTCTTCCCAAGAGTCTTCCCAACACCAAAGTTCAAAAATCTCAATGTTCTTCCTCTCCTGCTTCTTCAAAGCCCAACTTTGACTTCCATAGATCGCCACAAGGAATACCACATCCTGCACAATTTTGATCTTTGTAGGCAGAAGCGCATCAGAACATCTGGAGATCTTCTCCAAGGTTTTCATGGCTGCTCCACCAAGCCTTAGTCTGTTGCATACTGGTTTCTTTCCTGTGGATGGTTGATCTTACCGCTTGGATAATCTGTGGCCACCATGTTGGATCTGCCCCAAAACATTGGGCTGTAATACTAAGATAGAGGATACGGTGTTGTGAGGACCCTGGTTGGATCTGGCTATGGAGATCCTCAGTCATCCAGCTCCTGGTTGTACCAAAGGTGCTTTTTTCAGGAGGCAACTGGACTTCCTTGATTTTCTTTGAAGACGTTTCGCTTCTCATCCCAGAAGCTTCTCCAGGTTCTGACTGAATGGTGGAGAAGGGAAGGATTTATACTCCTCGCAGACTGCTAGTCATTTGTCTTTTAGAGGGTCGTTGAAGCTATTTGGAGGTTTACCTGTGTCCTCGGGCTCACCTGAGTGATGCAAATGGATGTGGAGCCTCCTTAGCTGCAGGATGTTTTTCTGCCCTGGGTCCCTTCATGGTTGAAGACAGGCACGCAGGCTGTTGGGGATGTGTTTGTGTTGTCTGCATCTCAAAGTGAAGTGCAAATTCTTCCTGCAGTGTTTTCTGGAAATCCGTTCTCACTCCTGCACTCTTCGAAGGGTGTTCACCCCAAAGTGCATGGCTAAATGTCTAGGGCAGGGGTCTTCAAACTTGGCCCCTTCATGACTTGAGGACTTCAACTCCCAGAATTCCTGAGCCAGCATGGGGGAACTATGGTCCCTTCATGACTCGAGGACTTCAACTCCCAGAATTCCTAGCCAGCATGGAGGAACTATGGCCCCTTCATGACTTCTGGACTTCAACTCCCAGAATTCCTGAGCCAGCATAGGGGAACTATGGCCCCTTCATGACTTGCGGACTTCAACTCCCAGAATTCCTGAGCCAGCATGGGGGAACTATGGCCCCTTCATGACTGTGGACTTCAACTCCCAGAATTCCTGAGCCAGCATGGGGGAACTATGGCCCCTTCATGACTCGTGGATTTCAACTCCCAGAATTTCTCAGCCAGCGTGGGGGAACTATGGCCCCTTCATGACTTGCGGACTTCAACTCCCAGAATTC
>NW_015393780.1:1931-6414 GCF_001527695.2 Protobothrops mucrosquamatus | reverse complement strand
CATGACTGTGGACTTCAACTCCCAGAATTCCTGAGCCAGCATGGGGGAACTATGGCCCCTTCATGACTCGTGGATTTCAACTCCCAGAATTTCTCAGCCAGCGTGGGGGAACTATGGCCCCTTCATGACTTGCGGACTTCAACTCCCAGAATTCCTCAGCCAGCATGGGGGAACTATGGCCCCCTCATGACTCAGGGACTTCAACTCCCAGAATTCCTCAGCCAGCATGGGGGAACTGTGGCCTCTTCATGACTGGTGGACTTCAACTCCGCTGGCTGAGGAATTCTGGGAGTTGAAGTCCCCAAGTCATAAAAGGGCCAAGTTGGAAGACCCCTGACTTAAACCATCCTTTCCCCAGCCAAGCCCCCAGCGTCTTACGTCGTCCATCTAAACAAGCTTGCTTTGTTATGGGAACCGTCTGCTTCAAACCCACGCTTGTTCTGACAAGTGGCTGTCTCTTCTTCCTTCCTCCTTTCCTTCATTCCTTGTTTCTTTCCTCTCTCCCTCCTTCCCTCACCTACCTTTCCCCTCCTTCCCATCCTTCTTTGTTTCCTTCCTTCCTTCCTTTGTTTTTCCTTCCTCTCTCCCTCATTCCCTCACCTCCCTCCCTCCCTCCCTCCCTTCATCCTTCCTTCCTTCCTTCCTTCCTTCCTTCCTTCCTTCCTTCCTTCCTTCCTTCCTTCCTTCCTTCCTTCCTTCCTTTCTTTCTTTCTTTCTCTCTCCCTTTCTTTCTCTCTCTCTCCATTTCTTTCTTTCTCTCTCTCTCTCTCTCTTTCTTTCTTTCTTTCTTTCTCTCTCTCTCTCTCCCTTTCTCTCTCTCCATTTCTTTCTTTCTCTCTTTCTCTTTCTCTTTCTCTTTCTCTTTCTCTTTCTCTTTCTCTTTCTCTTTCTCTCTCTCCCTTTCTCTTTCTCTCTTTCCTTCCTTCCTTCCTTCCTTCCTTCCTTCCTTCCTTCCTTCCTTCCTTCCTTCCTTCCTTCCTTCCTTTCTTTCTTTCTTTCTTTCTTTCTTTCTTTCTTTCTTTCTTTCTTTCCCACCCTTCTCCCTCAAAGAGGACCTCTGTATCCCCATTTACGACCTTCCCAGCTGGCTTTCGGCCAGCAAAGTCAATGGGGAGGCCAGATCCACTTAATCAACTGACTGCCGTGATTCCCTTAAGGACCATTTTCCAAGAAACATTGTAAAACGGGGCAGAGCTCACTTAACAATTTTTCCTCGCTCGGCAGCAGAAACGTTGGGCTCCACAGTGGCTGTAAATCGGGCCTTACCTGTACAAGAACACAAAAAACGCACACTCTTTTTCCCCCCCACCTCTGATCTCTGACATAGCTTCCCCCCCCCTTTTTTTTTTTGCAAAAAAAACCCACACCAAAAACCCTGAAAAAGATTCTTGTCCTGCGAGGTTTAATCTCCCTTTATGGAGAGACAAGGCGACATCTTCTCCTGAGTGCAATTGCACAAAAGATCGCTTTGCTTATTAATATTATTTTAAAAAAGACAAACACCCGTGCAGGAAAATCATCTTTTATGCATTCTGAGCACTCAGCGTTGCATTCAAATTCGGGGCAAATTCGGTCTGTTTCCTCGGGGTGCTAACTGCAACTTGCCTTCCGACGACCTTCCTCCGGCTAGCAGAAGATAGGGTGGATCGGGCCCCTGGACCTCTGGGCAGGTCTCCGAACTTGGCCTTCACCTTCCCAAAAACCCTCGTCCGTTTGGGGCAAGGACTCTTGAGGAATAATCCTGTTTTTCCCACATGGTCTCTTCTGCCCGCGTAAACATCTGAATAAGCCCACTTTGTGGCCAGCTTGTTTGAAAAAAAACCCATGTTTGTTTTGCTCCGAGTCAGCTTGTTTTTCCTTCTTGCTTCCAGCCGGGGATGTCATCGTGCCTGGCGTTCGACCGCTTGAAGGTTATTTTCATTTGAGAAAAGGGAAATTGAATTAAATTCAGAATGGAGCTGGAAGGGACCTTGGAGGTCTTCTAGTCCAACCCCCGATCAAGCAGGAGACCCTACAGGGAGGGGGACTCCAAATGTGGCCGCTTTAAGACTTGTGGACTTCAATTCCCAGAATTCCTCAGCCAGCCAAGTTTGGAGACCCCTGCCCTACGCCATTCCGGACAAATGGTTGTCCAGACTCTTCTTAAAAACCTCCAGGGATGGGATGGGATGGGATGGGATGGGATGGGATGGGATGGGATGGAATAGAATAGAATAGAATAGAATAGAATAGAATAGAATAGAATAGAATAGAAATACAGAATAGAATAGAATAGGAATTACAGAATAGAATAGAGAAAGAATAGAATAGCATAGAAATTAGAATTGAAGAATAGAATAGAATAGAATAGAATAGAATAGAATAGAATAGAATAGAATAGAAGCTGGAAGGGACCTTGGAGGTCTTCTAGTCCAACCCCCTGCTCATGCAGGAGACCCTATAACATTTCAGACAAACGGTTGTCCAGTCTCTTCTTAAAAACCTCCAGTGATGGAGCATTCACAGTTTCTGGAGGCAAGGAGTTCCACTGGTTAATTGTTCTGCCAGGAAATTTCTCCTTGATTCCAGGTTGTTCCTCTCCTTGATTAGTTTGCTAGTCAGGCTGCTAGTCCACAGGGCCGGCTTGTGCAGGACTGAAAGAGCCTGTAAGAAATCCATTGATAAAACATATAAATTTTGTAAAATAAAAAAATAAATAAAAACTTGCAAAAAAATGAAAGTCTGTAGCTTGACGAGATTTCAAATGTGAGGAAATAAAATATGGACATTTATTTATATTATCCTTCTTTTGGGGGGGGGGATTTTAGATAAATTTCAGGATTTTGGCATGATTTTGGTCAGTTTCCCACCATTGTTTCTCGTCCTGCCCTCTGGTGCTTTGGAGAATAACGTGACCCCCCTCTTCCTTGTGGCAGCCCCTCAAATACTGGAATATTGCTATCATGTCTCCCCTATTTCTTCTTTTCTCTGGACTAGCCAAATCCAAATCCCGCAACCGTTCTTCATATGTTTTAGTCTCCAGGCCTTGGATCATCTCAGTTGCTCTTTGAATTTTTTCTAAACTCTCAACATCTTTTTTGTGATATGGTGATCAAAATTGGCTGCAGTATTCCAGGTGTGGCCTCTCTAAGGTTTTATAAAGCGGTACTAATACTTCGCATGATCTTGATTCTGCGCCTCTGTTTATACAACCCAGGATTGTGTTAGCTTTTTTGGCTGCTGCTGCCGCACACGGCTGGCTCACGGTCAAGTGATCGTCCACTAGGACTCCGAGGTCCCTCTCACAGTTGCTGTTTTTGAGCCAGGTCTCGCCCAGTCTGTATTTGTGCCTTTGGTTTTTCCTGCCCTGGTGTAAAACTTTGCTTTTCTCCACATTGAAACTCATTTTGTTGTACAGGGCCCATTGTTCAAGTTTGTCTAGAAGATCTTTTTGGATCCCGAGTTTGTCTTCCGGGGTGTTGGCTACTCCTGCCGGTTTGGTGTCATCTGCAAATTCGGTTTGCAGGTGAGAAGACTTGCATTTAAAGTTTGGGATTTGGGACGGTTCCTTTTCCGTCCCAAATCCCTTGGGTGTTCGAGCCCATCCAGCTGAAGTTTTCTGTTGCTAAACGAGACGGTTGTTAAGTGAGCTTTGCCCTGTTTTACGACCTTTCTCGTTAAGGGAACGGCTGCAGTTCTTAAGTGAGTCCCACGGTCGTTAAGTGAATCTGGATTCCCCACTGACGTCGCTTGTCAGAAGGTCGCAAAAGGTCTCCCCCCCCGGGGGACGCTGCGACCGTCATAAATGTGAGTCAGTTGCCAAGGGTCTGAATTTTGATCACGTGACCCTGCGGAGGCTGCAACGGTCGTAAGTGTGAAAAACGGTCCTAAGTCCCTTTTTTCCAGTGCCGTCGTAACTTCGGTCGCTAAATGGACTGTTGTAAATGGAGGACTATCTGTACTGGTCCCCTTGTGGCGTTGAACTTAAAACTTAAAAACCGCTTTATAGGATTATGTTAAAATTTAAAAACTTTTTTTTTGTTTTTTAAAACAAGAAAACCCGGTTTGTGGGGTTAGGCTAACAAGCTCTCTCTCCCCCCTTAAAACATTTGCTTTGCACCCCGGATGAAAACAAGAGGAAAACAAACAAACTCCACATACACAACGCAGAACACAACATATATTTTGGGACAACACCTGTGGTTTTTGCACAGATCTTTTCTTTTTGGTTGGTGTGGATAAGAATGATGATGATGATGATGATGATGATGATGATGATGATGATGATGATGATGATGATGATGGTGGAAGGGACCTTGGAGGTCATCTAGTCCAACCCCCTGCTCGTCAAGCATGACGAGGAATCTTCTCCAGGGTTTACGCCTGACTAGTTTGTCTCTTGTCGGCCTTTGCAACCGGAGAAATGGCGCGTTTGTGTGTGTGTGTGTGTTTGTGTGCATTCTCGGCACATGACAACAATAACAGAATCCCTGGTGAACGTCCT
>NW_015393780.1:0-1166 GCF_001527695.2 Protobothrops mucrosquamatus | reverse complement strand
TTCTATTCTATTCTATTCTATTCTATTCTATTCTATTCTATTCTATTCTATTCTATTCTATTCTATTCTTATTCCATTCCATTCTATTCCATTCCATATTTTCTATTCTATTCTATTCTATTCTATTCTATTCTATTCTATTCTATTCTACTAATTTTCTATATTCTATTCTATTCTATTCCATTCCATTCCATTCCATTCTATTCCTTTATGTCTTTCCCTTTCTGCTTTCCTTTCCTTTCCGTTCCTTCTGTTTTCTTTTCCTTTCCGTTCCTTTCCTTTCCTTTCCTTCCCTTTCCTTTCCTTCCCTTTCCTTCCCTTCCCTCTTCCTTTCCTTTCCTTCCCTTCCCTCTTCCTTCCCTTCCCTTCCCTTCCCTTCCCTTCCCTTCCCTTCCCTTCCCTTCCCTTCCCTTCCCTTCCCTTCCCTTCCCACAGACCTGCCCAACTCATAAATAGGCTTACAGTTTTTCTACCGCTGGATTTGCAAACTCTTTAAACGTTTTTATATTTGCCTTTTCATTGTACGTTAAGCCTCCCACCCTCTCAGGGGGATAGCGAGACGGGTGTCATATAAATTTAATAAGTAAATAAAGACAGATCGTGACTGCTTTGATCGGTCTGGCTCAGAGAGTCCTCGTGAGTTCGGTCCCGGTGTGTCTTTTTTTTTGCGGGGTGGGGAAGAGAGGCTGCGTGCCGGAGGGATAAAAAGGATGAGCCAGCAAATCTGAGCCCCCTGCCCAGAATCTCGTAAAAAGCAGTTAGTCATCGCGCTGGAACTTAGTTAAAGGGGGGAAAAAAATGATTCTGGGTCATTTTTTACGAGACTTTTTCTTCGCCTCTGCGTTTTTACGAACAGGGCACCGAAAGTTGTACACCTAATTTTTTGGGGCGGGTGCTGTCTTAAACCATGCCTCCATTCCCCCCTAGGCTGTGCACGGTGGTGTGTGTTTTGTCGAGTTTGTCGTTCGCAGCGCGAGGCTCAATAAGATTAGCTGCACAAATCTCATCCGGGTTTTAAAAAAAATTGATTTTTCATTTGTTTTTAGTTTGCTTTGGCCGAACGTGATCTACCGCTGTTTGTTTAGTGACCGTTCTAAGTGAAAAAAGGGACTTATGACTGTTTTCCACACTTAACGTTGCAGCACCCACGTGGTCACATGATCAAA